>NC_056739.1:547725430-547749663 GCF_019279795.1 Protopterus annectens
GCTCAAGAGAGAATATTCTTCAGAACAGTGGACCCAAAGTAGGCCCTGTTCCTGGAGGCCAAATCCACTTTGTAATGAGTGATAAAGGTATGAAGCCTTGATCATGTTGCTGCAGCACAAATGGTGTCAAGTGGTAGTCTAGTCCAAAAGACAGAAGAGGTTGCTATGGCTGTTGTAGAATGACCTTTTACTTTATAGGAAAGATTTTTTTTTCTGATATTTATAGGTAAAGGCAATACAATCTAACAGTCATTTCAAAAGTGTGACTTTAGATACAGGAGCACCTTTCTTAGAGTATGAAAAATGATACAAATAATTTGTCAGATTTTCTGAAGTCTTTTGTCCTATGCAAGTAGAAATGTAATTGTATATGTACATCTAGTTGTAGCATATATTCTGCCTTGTTGCCAGAGGTTGGGGAAGAAAATGTAGTTCTATGGATTGGTTTAAATTAAATTCTGAACATACTTTAGTTAGAAAGGATGGGATTGTTTGAAGGGATACTCTGCCTATGTGTAAGAGTATGTATGGGGGCTTTATAGACAATGCTTGTAGCTCTGAAACTCTCTTAGAAGTGACTGCTATCAAAAGAACTGTCTTCCATGTCAAAAACTTTAAATCACAGGATGATGCAGGTTCAAAAGGGGGAAAAATCAAATGGGATAAGACAAAGTTCAAGTCCCATGGTGCTTGGGGGGGGGCTTTAATGGGTGGTCTTAATAAAATAGTGCCCTTAAGAAATGCTTTACAAAGTCTGTGGGACATCACATTTGGTCCCGATTCACCTATATGGAAATTAGATATCGCTGCTAACTGAACTCTAATAGTAGCTGCACCTTCATTAAACAGCTTTGCCAAGAATTCAAGAATGGAAGCTATAGGGGCAGAGAATGGATAAATGCAGTATTCAAGGCCCAGGAAGCAAATATTTTCCATTTGCTCATATACAACTTCCTCGATGAAGCCTTATGAGATGAAGATGCGTCTCACTGATGCGGAAAGGTTAGGTAGCCCTGCTATATTTGCAGTCGGAGCAGCCAAGCTGTCAGTTTGAGGATTTGAAGGGAGGGGTGGAGCATCCACGAAGCACGAGTTAGAAGGTCCAGAACTCTGTCCAGAATCCATGGCTTCTCCTGGAGATGAGGCCAAAGGAAGGGGAGCCAGATCTGACGACGCCAGTATGGGGAGAGGAGTACCAAATTCTTTCGCAATGAAATGGCTTTCTGAAGAACTTTGGGTATCAATGGAAAAGGAGGGAAGGCACAGAGGAGACCTGAGGGCCAAACGTGTACAAGTGCATCCTTTGGTAACTCCCCTGGGGGGAACTAGGGTAAAATAGCTGCTGCATTTGGCATTCATGGACATGGAAAAAAGGTCGCAGCAAGGCTGGCCCCATTTGTGGAAAATCATCTTCGCTACTTTTTGTTTCAGGGTCCACTCGTGAGGCATCAGAATCGCTCTGCTGAATTTGTCTGTTATCACATTGGATTTCTCCAGGATGTGCGCTGCTATCAGAAAGCGATGGGAGGAGGTCGCCCACTGCCATATTCTCAGGGTCTCTTAAAGGTGGTAGGACCTGGTTCCTCATGTACCACACAACTGACATGTCTGTCTATCGCAATAGTTCTTAGGGGAAGAGAGTCTTGGAATGCTTGCTACACAAGAAGCACCACCCTCCTCTCTAGGCCACTGATGTGTAAGTGTGGCTTGTGATTCTGCCAAGTGCCCTGGACTGTCCTTCCCAGATAATGCTCCCCCCCCACCCTATTTGGGAAACGTCTGTAGTCACTATGGATAAAGGCTGTAGAAGAAGAAAGGGTTGACCTAATGTCAAATGAGTGGAGTGAAGCCACCAACTAAGATCTTTTTTGCAGGATTCAGAAACTTTTCGCAAAAAAAGAGGAAAATCCCAGGATGCAAAAAACTCCCTTACTAGCCTCAGTAAGAAACTGAGATGCCTCATAAAATCCTCCAAAGCTAGTTACGAAAATAAAATTGCCAAAGATTCCAAGACAACCACAAAGCATTCTATAACTATGTCAAGAATCTAAATGGCAATGCTCAGATCTGCTCTGAGCTAAAACAGAATGGCATTAAATATACTGATCCAAAGGATATTGCCAATATCCTAGCAGATCGATTCAGTGCCAACTTCACCCCCCTCTCACCCCCTAAATGGCCCATCTCAATACCGGAAGATTGCCAAATTCCAGTAGTAACGGCCACACAGGTACAAAACGCACTCTCTAAAGCCAAGAATACAGCATCCATGGGACCAGATGACATCCCGGGCTGTGTACTACATGAACTACAATATGAACTGGCACCTCACCTAAGTGTCATGTTTAATCATAGCCTCACCTCAGGTTTCGTGCCCACTGAGTGACGCAGAGAGTACAGTTTTGTACCTACCATAAATGTAGATGTTCGAGGATCTACATTGCTGCAGTCATAACCTGTGGGTAGTCCGCTGTCCTCGATCGGCCCGAATACCAAAGAGCTGGGCTGGCGTCGGTCATTGTCGCCTGGAGCTGACGTCAGTACGCAGTAGTACTTAAGCGCATGACCGACGCCATATCCTCAGTCTTTCTTGCCCCAGATGTCAGAAGGCCTAAGAATGAAAGAAGGCCAGAGCCAAAATAGTAAACACCCAACCACAAACCATAGAGGGGAAGGAGGGAGGGATAATTGGACTGCAGCAATGTAGATCCTCGAACATCTACATTTATGGTAGGTACAAAACTGTACTATGTTCTTCGTCTCACATTGCTGCAGTCATAACCTGTGGGTAGAATCCCAAAGCAAAGGAAAAGGGAGGCTGGCAAACTAAATAGCACTAGGAGCTGCTAACATGCCCTGTAAAACTGCAGTGGCAAACCCAGCTCTGGACTTGGAATAAAGAGGGAGATGGTAATGCTTAGTAAAAGTGTGAACTGAACTCAAGTAGCTGCCTCCAAAATATCCTTAGTAGCTACCCCCCTCAAAAAAGCAGTAGATGTGGCAGTAGCCCTAGTAGAATGAGGCCTGATCCCAGCAGGAACATCCTTCCCATGATGAGAACAAAAGGCAATACATTGACCAATCCACTTAGAAATAGTCTGCTTTGAAACAGCCTTCCCTTGTGAACCCAGAGCAAAAGAAACAACTGTTGACTCTGTCTGAACTCTTTAGTTCTGCTCAAATAATAACGTAACTGTCTGTGGATATCCAAAGAATGCAAGACTTTTTCCCCCTTATTTTGGGGATCAGCATAAAATGTAGGCAAATGAATAGACTGGTTCAAAGCCACATTAGAAATCACTTTAGGCATAAAAGTAGGGTTAGTTCGCAAAGAAACTCTATCCTTATGGAATATCAGAAAAGGTTCAACTGCCATGAGTGCCTGCAATTCAGATACCCTCCTAGCAGAAGTAATGGCCAACAAAAAAGCAGTCTTCCAAGACAAAAACTTCAGTTCAGACAAAGCTGCAGGTTGAAAAGGAGGTAAAGTAAGCTTCTCCAACACAAAATTGAGATCCCAGGAAGGAGTAGGAGCCCTACGTGGGGGTCTTATATTCTTTGCCCCTCTAAGAAATTGTTTGAACAAAGGGTGAGAAAATAAAGGTGGGTCACAATCATAGTGAGCAGAAATGGCTGCAGCATGAACCTTCACAGAAGAGAATGACAAACCCTTGTCCAGTAATTCAGTAAGATACTGCAGTGCAAAACTCAAAACAGGCACTGAAACATCAAAGCCCTTTGCTGTGCTCCAAAGAAAAAATCTCTTCCATTTATCAGCATAAACTTTTCTAGTACTAGGCCGCCTGGCTTCCAAAATGACATCTAAAACCTGTTGTGGAAGCTGAGACTCCACCGGCTTCATTACAGGATACGCCAGGCTGTTAGATGCAGGGACTGCACCCGAACATTGAGAAAATGATTGTTTGACTGGGACAACAAATGAGGAACCTGTGGCAAAGGCCAAGGAGGCTCCTGAATTAAGCTCCTCAGCAGAGGATACCAATGCTGACGAGGCCAATCTGGTGCTATTAGAATCATGCAAGGCTTGTCCCTCCTGGCTTTCAAGAGTACTTTGGGAAGAAGAGGCAGAGGGGGAAAAGCATAAACGTGAAGGTTGTTCCAACTGAAAGATAGAGCATCCACTTTCCAAGCATTTGGGTGGAACAACTTTGTGCAAAATGTTGGCAGTTGGAAATTCAGAGGAGAAGCAAACAGATCTATGTCTGGAGTTCCCCAAGCCACGGTCAACTGTTTGAATACCTGAGAGTCCAGTTTCCACTCGTGGGGATCCACAATTTGCCTGCTCAATACATCTGCTAGGGAGTTCTGTGCTCCTGGCAGAAACCGTGCTTGAAGATTGATGTGCAAACTCAGAGCAGTCTCCCACAAAATCATTGCTTGTCTGCAAAGAGGGTAGGAATGGGTTCCCCCCTGCTTGTTGATGTACCACATGACTGTTGTGTTGTCTGTTTGAATCAACACCTGTCCCGGCTGAAGTAGGTTCTTGAAGGCTGTCAAGGCAAATTGGACTGCTAACATCTCCTTCATGTTGATATGCAAATGTAGTAGTTTGGGAGGCCACGTGTCTTGTATCCATTTTCCATTGAAGTGTGCTCCCCCAAGCCAAGTCCGAGGCATCCGTCGTTAGTATCTGACTCGCCTCTGGTCGGATCACATTGAGTCCCTTGTTTAGGTGACATTCCTGAGCCCACCAGAAGAATTCCTTCTGGATGCAAGGTATAATCCAAATAACAGTGTCCAAACTGTGGCAGTGTTGAGTCCACACACTTTTGAGATACCATTGTATCTTCCTCATATGCAGTTTGGCATTGGGAAGTACTAGGATGCAAGATGCCATGAGCCCCAAGGCTTGAAGGACTGTCCTTGCAGTCAGCCTGGACATTACTGATAACTGCTGGAAGTACAGATGAAGAGATCTTTGTTTGTCCGGGGTCAGAAATGCCATCTGAGAAGCTGTATTCAGTCTCACACCCAGAAAGCACATGTCCTGAGAGGATACTAGACTGGACTTTATTTCGTTCACAGAATACCCTAGGCACCTTAAAACTGCCATTACATACTGGAGATGTTGTAGTAACTTGTCCTTGTTTTGAGCAAGAATCAGGCAATCGTCCAGATAAGGATAAATTTGTATTCCTCTCTGTCTGAGGAAGGCAATCACAGGAGCCAGAACTTTTGTGAATACCCTGGGCACAGTAGATAAACCAAAGGGCAATGCAGAGAACTGATAATGAGAAGTACCAGCCCAGAATCTCAGGAATCTCCTGCAGCTGGTTCTGATAGGGATGTGAAGATAGGCCTCTGAGATCCAGGGTTACCATCCAGTGATCTTTGCCTAGCATAGGCAGAAGTTGTTGTAGAGTTAACATCTTGAACTTTGGGATGTCTAGGTAGGTATTGAGAATGGACAAATCCAGAATTGGCCTCCAAGTGTTTCCTTTCTTTGGCAGTAGGAAAAGGCGGGAATAAAAACCTAGGCCTACTTCTGACGGAGGGACCACCTGAATTGCCCCCATCTGCAAAAGTAAAGAAATTTGCTCCTGAGCCTCCATCCTTTGCTGAGGAGGCACATCCGGCATGCCTTTGAAAGGAGGAAAGGTGTGAAAATACAACTTGTACCCTTGATTTATTATATCCAACACCCATTTGTCCTGGGTGACCAAATGCCAGTTTTGCTTGAAAAGTCCCAACTTTCCTCCTAGAGGAGCTGCCAGTAAAGAAGGGTCTGGCAGCGGAAGATACATGTCATTGGGTCTGTTTACGAAAGGGCTGACCCCTGCCCTCACCAGAAGACTGTGCAGGAGAACTCCAAGTCCTAGGTCTGAAAGAACCCGGAGTGTGGGCTCTGCCTCTACCACGTCTAGACCTGCCCTTAGACTGATAATCCGAAGAAGGATAAGACCATCCCCTAGCAGGCCAATTCCTACTAAACTTAGGGGGCTGCACCTGCATAAAATCCTTGACCGCCTGCATAGACTTAGCCTTATCTTCCATCTTTTTCAAAACTGATTCCACAGGAGGACCAAAAAGTACTTCCGATTGAAGAGGAGCATCCAAAATCCGAGCCTTAACATACTCGGACAAATTTTGATCCTTAAGCCAGGCATGTCTACGAATAACTGAACGTGTAGCAGCCACCCTGGATGTAGCCTGAAGAGCATCGAAACCACACTGTAAAGAATGCTTGCCAACTTGATCTGATGCATGAACCAACTCCTGGAGTTCCTTACACTCTATACCCTCAGACAAAGCATCCACCTTAGATTTCAATTGCCCCAACAAAAAGTTTTGATACTTCAGCATATGAAATTGGCAATTCAACACCCTTATAGCTAATGTAGGTGAGGTGTATACTTTTTTCCCCCACCTATCTAAAGCTCTAGAATCTTTATCCAAAGGGACAGGATTCTTAACCACAGAAGCCCTAATGCCCTTCGGACCTTGAATAATAGTTTCCGGATCAGCTCTAGGACTTTTGTACAAATACTTATGAGCTTCTGGAACTCTATAATATCTGTCCGGCTTAACAGGGGCAGGAGGCAAAGAATCAGGATTAAGGGAAGATTCAGAAAAAACATCCTGAACAACATCTAAGACAGGAGGAATAGCCAAGGGCCTATGCTGTGGTAGAAACAAAAATTCCCTAAGCCTCTTCCGAGAATCTGAAAAATCCTGGCCTTCCCACTTAAAATGTTCCCTCATGGAATGCAAAGTCTCAGAAAAAGAAAAATCCTCTGGAGGAGAAGCAGAAGGACAGGAATCCTCTGCATCAGTCTGAATAAGAAGGGAAATCCTGAATTTCCTCAGCTGAGGAATCAGAGTAGTCAGAGGAATGATCCATTCCCTCTAAATCTGCCTCCACCCTAGGCCTTTTCTCTGGGGGGGGCATAGAACCCCTGATCAAAGTAATCAAGCCCTCTGCCATTTTCAGCATATGTTATTTAGGAACAGGGGCTGAAGAGCTAGAACCATGACCAGGGCTAACAAGACAAGGTTTGGCCTTAGCATGGCCTTTAGTCACTGAAGTAGAAGGCCTAATAACCTTCTGTAAGGATGGAACTACAGACACCTGAGAAGCACCCTCAGCTAGGCCTAAATCCGGAGAGGCCAACTCCTGCAAAAGTAAAGGTTCCCCCTGGGATTCAGCCGAACCCTCGGCAGGATCCATAGATTCAACCGGAGGATCCTGTGAACCGGCGTCCGTAACGGACGACTCATCCGGTTTAGACTTCACAGATTTGTCCCTACGCTTTTTAGCGGTAGCGGGCGTCGGAGGATCCAACGGCATGTTATAATTACACCGTTTACCAAACACAAGCCTGGCACAGTCTAATCTCCTTTTAATGGTGCGCTTATTAAATCTAGCACAAAAGCGACACCCGACCACGTCGTGCTCAGGCCCCAAGCAAGGAATACAGAAAGAGTGATAATCCCTATGAGGTATCTGTTTCCCACAAGAAATGCAATTAACTTTTTCTGACATCCGGAAACTGAGGCAAGAAAAAGACAAAGATTTCCCCAACGGGGTACTTAGCCCAACTTGGTCTTCGGTCTGAAACTCGAAAAAAGACAATTTCAGAACGCCGAACGGCACTCAAACGCTGCTTCTGCTTCGGACCACGCGGCAAGAAAGACTGAGGATATGGCGTCGGTCATGCGCTTAAGTACTACTACGTACTGACGTCAGCTCCAGGCGACAATGACCGATGCCAGCCCAGCTCTTTGGTATTTGGGCCGATCGAGGACAGCGGACTACCCACAGGTTATGACTGCAGCAATGTGAGACGAAGAACATCTACAGTTATCCCAATCCACAAGGGGGGATCCACCTTGGATCCCGGAAACTACCGTCCCATCAGTCTGACAAGCCTCATCTGCAAGGCCATGGAACTTATAAACAAAGACAATGGCAACCTTCAAACACTGGACCCCACCCAGTTTTGGTTTGTGAAGGGCCGATCTTGTCTCCTGAACCTGATTGACTTCTTTGAATCAGTCTCCAAAGCCATGGACAAGGGTAAGGTGGTCCACACAGCCTATATAGACCTTGCCAAGGCCTTTGACACCATCCCCCACTCTGGAATCATAGATAAACTTACTAAGTTGGGCATTAATCCCTATGTCACCCAATGGGTTGCTAAATGGCTTACTGATAGAATCCACACTGTAAAAGTAGCAGACTCCAAATCCAGCTCCATACAAGTGACAAGTGGAGTACCTCAGGGTTCAGTCCTGGGGCCGCTCTTGTTTGGCATCTACTTCTCTGAAGTACAGGTCAACACTAAGGGACTCTGGCTAACAAAGTTTGCAGATGACTGCAAACTGGGAGCCATTATTGAATCCCCAAATGATGTGGATACTCTACAAAAGGGCCTTACAGAAACAGATGCTTGGTGCCAGAGCCATGGGCTCAAGCTCAATGCCAAGAAATGTATTGTTATCCCCTTTGGGAAAAACATGTAAACATGAATTACCATATAGGTGGCAGTACACTAAACACAAAGTGTGATAAGAGACTTAGGGACACAGGTGGACAGTGGTCTCACCTTTGATAACCACATCGCCACAACAGTCAGGAAATCCTATGTGGCACACCTCATCACGAAGGGCTTTTCATCCAGAAAAAAGTAGGTCATTGTCCCACTGTACTCATCCCTCATCAGACCCATTATAGAATACAACGCCCCATTTGGTATGTACCTCTCAAGACATCTGCAACAACTGGAAAGGCCTCAGAAATACCTCACTAAAAGAATCACAGGCCTAAAGCAGATGCCCTACGCTGACCGCCTTAACTCCAGCTATACTCTGTCGCATATCGTCTACTCAGAGGCGATCTCTGCTTAACATACAAGGCCATGTCAAACCCAGAGCTGTTGGACATGCTACACTTAAAGAAATCCCAATCCCTCAGAGCTACACGCTCCAGGGATCTAAACCTTGTCATCACAATAAACAAAACATGCTGGAGGGATAGGTTCCTGACCCAGACACTCCCCAGACTCTGGAATAGATTGCCCATACATGTCAAGCAGAGTGCCTCTTTGGACCTCTTCAAGAGGAACCTTAACGATTGGATGGGAGAAAGGAAATTCACCCCAGGGATCACGTCAGTTGCCCTGCTAGACAGGGGTCCAGGAAAGTAAATAATGTGGGAAGAAATAGCCAGGGAATTGTTATGGCTAGGCTTGTATAGGCCCTAGGGCTGATAGCCTAGTACCAACCTATGAACCTATAATTAAGTGGGACATGGGTAGTTCCTGCATGGATCATTGAGTGAACAGTAGCCACTGTAGAACTCTTATGTGCAGACGTGCTAACGGAATTAGGGTTATTGCTGCTGCCATGTTTTTTCTTCTACTTTTTTCTTGGAAAGTAGGAGTAGAACCTATACCCTTTTGGAAGGGAGCTTTGCCATCATTTTCATTGCGTCTAGATCTGCTTCTATAAAAACAGTATGCAGAGATGGCAACAAGGCAGATTTTTCATAGTTTATTGTGATTCTTAGGTGAGAGCAGATCTGTAAGGTGGTGTCTCTCGCTTTTGTTAGTAGATGCTTGGTGGTGGCAGTCATCTAGATACGGAAACACGGAGTCCTAGGCGTCTCAAGTGAGTCATGACTACTGCCATACATGGTGAACACTCTGGGGCTGTAGTGAGACCAAAGGGCAGAGCTCGAAACTGGTAGTGACAGTCTCCCACCCAAAAGCGTAAATGACTTCTGGATCTGTCCATTTTTATGTGGTAGTACGTATCCTGGAGGTCTATCGAACACATCCAATCATCTTTTACTAGGAAAGGGAGTATTGACTGCAGCGTGACCATGTGGAACTTTGATTTTTTTTTTTTTTTTTTTACTGACTTGTTTAATTTGCCGAGATCCAGACTGGGTCTCCACTCTCCTGTTTTCTTTGGAACTAAAAAGAACCTAGAGTAAGTTACAGATCCTATTTGGTCTGCAGGGACCGTCTGGATGACTCTTCTCTAGCAACTTTTGTATTTCTAGAGTTGCCTGTTCCCTTTGACTGGGTGGAATGCCCGGGATTTTTTTTTATGTTTGGGAAAGGGAAGAAAAGGGTATAGAGTAACCTCTGGTTATAATGCTTTGTACCCACTTGTCTTTTGTTTTTAGCTAGGCTTACTCCCGACTGCTTCCAGAGACAAGCTGAAAGGATTTACTAAGGAAAGATTCCCTTTCATCCAGATTTTGCAAACCCCCCTCTGATGCATGGCCAGCATCTTCCATTACTGCTTTCCCCTCAGAATCACCACGTGTGTCCTGAAAATCTCTCTGGGATTTTCAGAACCACATTTTTCCTCCCTTTTGACCTTTAGGATAAGGTCTAGAAGGTATGAAAAAATGGACTCCTTTGGCAGAGTTTTTCCTTCTTGTTCACACCTGGTTAGTGTGTCTTACTTTTGGCCCGAACAAGGACCAGTCTTCAAAGAGGGCGTTAAAAGATTATTTAAAGGGTTCCGCAAAGTCACAGGTGCATCCAGGAATGTCTTTAGGGATATTCCTGAACCCACTTCCCTACTTGCTCCATCAGCTGCATAAGAAATGAGTCTCATGGAGGAGTTGAGCACTGAATTTAAGGTGGAGAGCAGAGAGGAAACGTTTTGTGATACCGCTTCTGCTACTGAACCTTGGACATCACCTCCTAGCTCCTTTAGGAGAGCTCTGAAGTCTGGTAAAGTGGGTGAGATAATTCAGTGAGCTGAGCGCAAAGGTCACAGAAGAAAAGGTGCACTTTCCGTATTTATCTGTCCATCGTACCAGACTCTTGTTCGGTGATGTACAGAACAGGAGGTCTGACCGTTCCTTTTTGGTGGCCGCTGCCACCACCATACCATCTACTGGGGCACCTTTTGTAAGGAAGTATCTATCTGTAGGGGATGTTATTAATTTGTTTGGCCTCCAGGGAACAGGCTCCAATGAGTCTGGACACTCCCACACCTTTCGACAAACTAGGTTCATCAGTTCATTGAAAGGCGGAGACACCCAAGTGGTGGAAGTGAGACCCAAAAGCCCTCTATCAGATGTGATGGACTCATCTGGTGAGTCTAAATGCTTCCTCTTACATAGCTTCTTATGAGGGAGCTCTTGAGAAGGGGATTCTGGAGAGTTTTCAGAAGAGAAGGGTTCACCCAATGGGGCATCCTGATGCTTAGAGTCTCCAAGTCTCTGTGGATGCAGTGGTGCAGAGGCAGACACCGGTGCCTTAGGGGGAAGAATGTCTGGATCTGACAGTGGAGCTGTCTGTGGAGACAGCACTCATCACCTCGAAAGCCTCCTGCCCCTGATTTGAGGAAACTCCCAGCTCCGAAGAACCAGAAGGTATCCCTGGAAACAGGGAGGTCAGCTCTGAGGTTTATGCAGGAGCTGAGCTCACCCGCACTGAAGTCCTGAGAGGGAGGTTCAGATCAGACAACTGTCCAATCGACCAGAGAGCATCGGCTCCTAGACTCCTCGAGGAGAGATGGAACAGTGGACATCACAGCAGTAGTCAGGCCTGAGGTCTCAGCTTTGATGGCTCCACTATAATCAGTTATACACATTCTGGCTCTGAAGTCCAGGATGGGATCAGATGAGGAATTGATAGTGAAGGGGTAGGTTTGGTCAATTCCAAAGCCCTCTGGGTCGGATCTGACAGTTTGGTAAGTGGTGTCTGCAACAGCCTCTGCACCACGTGATCCACATCATCAGAAAGGCTCCTGGAGGATCGAGAGGAAGGACCAGGAGATCTGGGATTTTTAGTAAGGGGGACCTTAAGATAGGAGAAACAGATTCCTATTCTGGGGACTGGCTTCATACCAGAAAACCCAGCGGCTCCAAGACTGAAGGAGCCGGGGTGGAAGGCTTCTCAGGACTGGCAGTCTTCGGGTTCAAAAAGGACATTTTTTTGAGAATGGCCCAATTTTGAAGGACTCAACTTCAATGGCTTCTGCAGAGGGGGTCTTGAACAATCCTCTAAGAATCAATTTATTCTTCCTCTCTAACAGTACTCTGACTGAAGGAGTGGCATATGGCACAAGACTCCTGAAGGTGTACGGCTCCAAGGTAGTACACGCATACTGTATATCCCGGTCTGTAATGGACATTTTTTGGCTGCACTTAATGCATTTTTTAAACCCCGAGGGTTTAATATCCTTAGACTGCTTGGACATCTCAGTAAATACCATCAGCAAAGAAACGCAACAAATTATCTATGTATCAAACACAAGTTTTTTTTTTTTAACACCAACTATAAAAGGAAAGGGAAAAGGAGAAAACCAGATAAAAACTCAGAATTTACAAAGCTCTCTAATTTTAATGAGCTTGTCTAAAAATCTAAAGGGAAGCCCTCTAACTAAAAACAAGTTTGAGAAACAAGTTTAAGCTGTAATAGGGTATTGGAGAAAAAGGCCTTGAGAATAAACGATGGCCAGCAGCAAAAACAGCAGCAGCGAACACGCTAAAACTGCTTTAATAATGTTAACTATAATCTTAAAGGTTATAATAATAAACAAACTATCCTAAAATGACAAAATATAAGAAAGGAGAAAATTTTCACTTAGCCAGAGAAAGTAGAAAGCACCAGATCTTGTTTTAGCGGCAAACGAGATCTGAGGAACTTTCCTAGGGCATGATGGAATAGGGTTTTTCAGCCATGAGCTAGTGGAAGGCCTCAAGCTTTGTATAAGGCAGAGTCGGAACAGAGGATCAGTTCCAAAACCAGCCAGTAAAAGAATGGAGGTGAGATAGGACATCACATCTACAGTTATCCGGCATCTACCAATCCACATGGGTGCCAGTTAAGGAATAAAGTAAAAACTCGGTTAAGATTTAACTCTTAGTAGTTTCTTTTTTACTCTTGCTTTTTGCTCTCCTGACTTCAACAGCTTCTGTTTTTTTCTTGCTTCTTCATATTAAGCTTTCAGTCTACCACCCTTTCCTGTATGCACCCACTGTTACCCTCATCACTTCCCTTTAAGCACCTCCTTCTTTAGCAGATTCGCTTATCCCACTTCATGTTTTCCACATATGGTACACTATGAAAAAATCTGACATGCATAACATTTGGAGTCAGATTACTTATTGTTAGTAAAGGTCTTGCTGTAAATATGACACTTGCTGCGGCATAGCAAGTGGACTTCTATTCACTGATGTCATGCCCTTTGATATATATATTTTTTCACTAGTAAAAAGGCTTGTCCAGTACAACATTAATGCCTATCCCATGCTGCTGCTACTACTCGTCTAACATCAGTTACAGCAAGCTATACACTAAAGGCATTTAGTTACTTGTATTTGTTGATCAGGCTAGAGCAGCCTTAAACACAATTTTCAGTGTCAGTCTAAGGACACATGAAATTTCCAATCAAAAAGATGCAACAGTCAGTACAATACTATCACTATTGGGCAGAACATATATTTTTCAAGGTTTACCTCCATTAGGTCACAAATAAAAGATGTGACCGGTCAAATATCAGCCTCAAAACACTGGAAAACTGCACTTTCGACTGCTGATAACAGCGAAAGTGCTATATAACAAATCCCATAATACAGAAATGTTGGATGTGTACGAAACACCCATTTCGGGATGTCTCCAAACAATAATGCAGGGGGGCAAGCCACCCTGCACCCCCTCAACACCCCCTGCTAATTTAATATACTAACTCCAAGATCGCACTACAGTGAAGGAAAGGGTACATGTCCGATCCTCACTGTAGTATGATCTGCACTCAGAATGCCAAATTCACATGAACGAATGCACACTAGCATTCACTTACTTGAATTCACACGTGTTTTGAACTTTGCAAATCATCTTTCACAATTAGTAGTTCTGTTTTAGGCTTGGTCAGAGAAAGAGCAGAAGGCATGGATTCTTGACTCTGACTGAACAGTGTGTGAGACCCTCCTGATTGGTTTGGTTGTTATTAGAGGCATTTACTAGGAAAAGACTACACGCAGCCTAAGAGCCCTGCATCATCTGGGATAAGACTATTGATCACCAAAGAGCCTGTGGCCTGCTTCTCGTCTTGGGATTAATGCTACTGTTTTGCTTCTAGTGAGAGAAGAAACAAAGGAGTCTTGTATCCCAGCAGCAGGAAGCTGTGCTGAGACAAGCACTATTAGTAGCCACATAGTAGCCAATTAAGTGAATCCCACTATTCATCATTCTAGACAAAGTTATTTCTTTTCAGCAAGTACTGCTGGATTAGCTACCATCTAACCCAACTTCAGAATATCTCTCTAAATACTTCACCCATAAATTGTCATGGTCTTCTACAGTTTCCTCTCAAGTGTTTAGCAGTGGCCTGTATAGACACAGGCACCTTGAGCTAACATTTTTCCTGTAAAAGCACCCTTGAAATTTCACCAATACCTAGTTGCACACAGGATAACTAGTTTGTGCATTCATGAGCAAACCAGATAACCCACATTTTATGCTCTCACTGCAACTGTCTAATCAATAAAAAGGGTGTTGCCATGGATATGAACTTTACCACTATCTCTGTAATCAGCTGGGTGGACACTGGCACTCTGAGGCCATTTAGAAATTGCTTCATCTTTATGGACAACTACCTAGTTTTCAAACTAATGAGGTATGTGAGAGATACATTTACAGAATGTCACTGGAGGCAAAAGTACTCCTAATGTTTACAAGATTGTCAGTAATACACGCTGCATGCATCCCAAATCAGACACACGGACCCACATATCCTGAGGCACTTGTATGTAACCTTCCTGAATCCCAAAGACCTCCCAGACAAAGCACACAAATACCTTCAAGCAGCCCCAACTGCATTTTTTAAACCACCACATCAACACATACAGCCACATGTAATGGAGCCTTTATTTCTAAGCCAAGTCACCACACAACGTAACATTCTGGCCACTAGAGACTCCATTGAGAGATACACTAATGTTCCTCTCACCAGGCTGAGTAATTAAAAGACCAGTCAGTTGTTAATCATGGACCAGGATCAGTCATATTATGTATGCACTCAGATCACTGGACAAGTACCAGTATAACTCAGTCTTTCTGGGTGTAAATGACAAGACTTACCTCCCTGGACTACATGAAGAGACATCATGGAGCTCTGGGAATGCGAGTCCCAGGCTGCTACAAGACCAGACCGAGCAGTATTCTACCTTCTCCATGAATGAAACCACAATATGAACAGAAGATAGTCAACCTTAACTGGCTTGGGTTCTGGTGTCATTTTAAGGTGGTACAATACCGGTCAGCCTGGAAGGAGATGGTCAACAAACCACCCTGCTTTGCAGGGGATTGTTTGCAACTTTCCCTTCTAGGCTTTCAAACACTGCCCTCCTTCATAATGCCTTTAAGGCAATGACTATACTTCCGACATAGCAAATCAAAACGAAGAAAATCTAAAGGTGTTACTGGTCAATGCTAGGAGTCTAAACAAGAAACTCCACTCCTTACAAGCTTTCCTCACCCAAGAGAATGCCGACATCTGAGCAGTCACTGAGACTTGGTTTAAGGCAGTGGAGAGCACACTGGCAGTGTAAGGCTATTAATGCCTTCCAAACATTTAGACCAGCTACTGCACAGGCAGGGACTAAAGATGGTGTCTCTGATGACATCAAAAATTAATATAACTTAAGGCTGGTCAAACAGAAGATGCACTTGAGCTTCTCTACGTTTAAATCACCATAGGCAAAATTCCATACCACTTCCTACTACAGGTCCCCCTCTATGACCCAAGGAACCCCCCAACACTTATTTAAGCTTACTGGAAACACACCATCCAACCCAATACCATATTCATGGTAGACTAATTACCCCACTGTTTACTGGGAATCATTTACAAGACCAAACGTGCAGGCACAGATATTCTTGCATTTTGTAAACAAACTCCCTGGACTAGATCATACATCAACCAGGGGCACAAACATACTGGATATGGTCCTTACTTATATCGGGCAGAGCTGCACAGCCCTTAGGTGTAATGTTCTCTCTGGTGGGGTTACACCACAAAATGATCCCTTTCAAGAAAAATAAAATCTGGAACCCAGCTAACCTGGAATGTTCTAGAACTACTCTAAGGCTAACTTCCTACTATTATGGGATAATCTGTCAAAACTTCAAGCCCCCCCCCCCCAAAAAAAAAAAAAACTGAAAACATTGCTGCCTACACGGAACTATTCAGAGACGCTATACAAGCATGTTAATAGCTGGATAGAGGCAGCTGTACCTTCCACGAATAAGTACATAACAAAAAAAAAATAGCCACCTTGGTGGAATCACATCAATAGGCTGTATAACCGAAGGAATAAAATCATGGCAAAAATTGGGGGGGGGGGGGTGTAGCATCCAGAAGGATAAAAGTGCTCTCAAACTAAACTCAGGGGATAAAACGTCTACCAAAACCAAAGCCAAATTTGATCTCCTAGGCCAAGGACAGCCACAAGGCATTTTTTAAATTATGTCCTCAACCTCAAACTCAATACACAACTGTGTGCAGAGCTTGTTGTTAATGGAACCACCTATACTGCGACAGAAGATACAGCATACCAACTCAGACAAATTCAGTAATAACTTTCCTCACCCTTTCCTCCCGCATGCCTCCTTTCAGGAAATACCTTAAAATGCAACTTCCCCTACTATCACTAGGGAACAGGTCCTCAAATCCTCTAGAAAGCCAAGAACACTGCATCCATGACCACCCAACAGTATCAAAGGCTGCCTTCTACATAGCATAAAATATGACCTATTAGGGCCTCTGGAATCAATATTAACACTAGCCCCAAAACTAGCTTTGTGCATCCCAAATGCAGAACAGCAACTATCATCCTTCTGCACAAAGGCGAGCCATTTACAGTTCATGCCTCACTAGTCTCGTATGAAAACCCATGGAAAGAATCATAATGAAAATGATAAACAATGACATAGAAAACCTCCTCACACTGGACACAACCCAATATGGTTGCGTCACAGGCAATTCATGCCTACACAACATGGTGAACATCGAGAAGGTCACCAAAGCAATGGGACGAGGGCAAAATGGTTAACATTGCCTACCTTGACCTGGCCAAGGCATTTTACACAATACCCCACTTAGACATTGTTGGCAAAGTCAAGAGGTTAGGTATAAATCCTTATATGTCACCCAGTGGATAGCCAGCTTGCTCACAGACAGGACCTAGGAAATTAGAACTGAATAGTCCACCTGCACAAAGAGGACAGTCATCAGCAGAGTCCCTCAGGGATCAGTCCTGGGCTCGCTCCTTTTTGGCATCTACTTCTCTGAAGTTCATGCCATGTCAAGGGCCTCTACTATACCAAATATGCAGACAACTGAAACTTAGGAGTTATAGAATTCCCACCTGACAGTGCTCTTCTCCAAGAAGGGCTGACAGACAGAAAACTGGTGTCAGAGCCAAGGACTAAAACTAAATACTAAGAAATGCATTATAGTATCCTGGTGACTATCGTATTGACAACACACTTAAGTGTAAACCCAGTAGTCAGGGACTTGGGGACACATGCAGACAGTAATTTAGCATTTAACTATCATGTTTCTACAGTAGTGAGGAAATCATTCTGTGTTCCAACTTATAGCAAAAGGTATGAGTCACGTCCAAGAAGGTCAGTGTTCGACTGTATTGGGTATTTATCAGACCCATTGTTGAATAAGTTCATACCATATGGGGTATTATAATCAGGCACATCCAACAATTAGATCATCCACAGAGGTTCCTCATTAACAACTCACAGAAACAATAACAGCAAACTTGCAGGCGAAAACTAGTAACCAAACTGAAACCGCACAAACATGGACCAGTTTGAAGAGCTCAGGAGTCAGCAAATACAAAAAAGAAAAAAAAAATAGTCATTTTAGCTCTTTTGCCCTTTCTAACACACAGGACTTAATCAAAATTCATCAGTTTTGATGAAGCCCTGTATGTTAGAAAAGGACTAAAATGTTTTTTTTTTTCTTGTTTTGTGTGTGTGGATTAACATCCTTGAGTTTGTATTTGCTGTTTCTAGAGTTCTTTGAGCTGGTCCCAGATTGTGTAGATTCCTCATTAACTCATTCAAGTCTAAAACACCTATTTTGTTTATTTCCAGTTCACACCCAAAGCTCCTTATGGCATCAAGACTTTTTTTCTGGGTCTGCCTTCTTTAACAAAGCAACTTAGAAGCTAATAACAGCCAGTATTATAAAGTACAAGGAGTTACTGACAAAATGATACAATTGTTAATCTAGGATGTGCTGCAGTAGAGAAATTAAATCACCATTTGTAACATTCATATTTTCAGATTTGTTCTCATTCTCATAACTGAGAGTTCTGGGTGTTATTGAGGTGTATGATCCGATATACCATTACGGGAGGCAAGGAAATTCATTGTTAATGTTCATTTATATCACACTACACCCAAGATATCACTAGTTATTTTTTGGTGAATACAGAATCAAACACTTCGATATGTATGCAATACTTCAACAACCAACTGCAAACCGTTGCAGGTGAAACCTTAGCTATTGTAGAGTGATATTCGCACCGTACTTTGCATACCTCGAGTGATAGTAGAGTGATATTTATAGTAATTTATATTGCTAATTATCCAATTAAGCAGATGTTTTCCATATTTCTGTAAATAACTCCAACATGCGCACAGAGGAATTTCTCATCATGTGAAAGCTTATGTCTGGTTAACAAAAATGTTCGAACTGCATATGTCAGGGTTGTTCAAATTCAAAAGATATGAGAATATGAAGTTTACCAAAAATATAATTTTGGTTTGTATGGATTACATTACTTATGTCAAGACTAAGAACACGACTATTATCATTGTAACTACTACTTACTGATAATATATTTACATTTATCTAGTGCTTAAGTTTATTTTTTAGAAAATTTTCAGGTATGCAAGCTGTGTGTAGGCTGCTACAGGCATGACATTACATACCACATAAGTGTTAATGAATTAAAGGAAAACAGGGTAAAATTAATGTGCCTAACTGCTTCCCAGGCCCCCACTTGTACATTTTTCATCTCCCAAGCCCCTGCTTACAATTAACCAAGGGTACCAGAAAAGGACAGAGATTTGGGATGCATGGCTAGGCTTAAAATGTCTAGTGATGGTTTACCTAGTAAACACCTATAAGTAAATCCTGTTAAATGATATGAACATTTACATACTTAAGTTTCACCATGGCTCTGAAGCATCCTAGTTCAATACACACCCTTATAGCATCTGTAGTTATCAAACATTCTCAAAGAAAATGCATACTGAAGTAGTATTGTTTATACAAGTGAACACAATGTCTCCAAAACGTTGTTAGTAACAGCTACACTGTCATCTACATGGTTTATGTGATGTGTGCAATAAGGACAAACTGGACAGTCCAGTTTTAAACAGTTGTACAAATCAACAGTACTCAGTCTTTCCTGTAAAGTTTGACTCAAAAGTAAAAAACAAAAATGACCCTTTAATATCTTATTTTTGTTCATAGAAACACATTTCAGAAGTGTTCTTTTGGTTCAGTAAACATTCTGATACATCTTGTCCCACTCCAGCACCTTCTTTTGTGGCTACTGTTGTCATTCTGAAGGCTCAGTAAATCTAGCCATTCTCCGTAACAGAATAACTTTTCAAATGCATCTCAGTTTTTCATTTATTCAATTTCCTTACAGTGTATCTCTTTCACAAGTAGGTATAACTGACTAGAGAAGTAGATAAAAACTAGGCACCCTTTAAATGCATCACCATAATGAAAACCAGGAAGAACTCACAAACTAATAAACCAACACTGAAATAACCGCCAGAAAGTCCGGACAAACATGAATAGTCGGAGAAACTAGTTATTTTATTAAATAAACCGCTTTTCGTCCCACTTAATTGTGGGACGACTTCAGATAAAGATTAACTATTTGTAGGTTATTGACAAGTATTAGTTGGTTTTATTACATTTCTTGCAGTATTTAAGAGTGAACATTTGATATGTATTTTAAGATAGTATATAAATGTATAATTTATGGGTGGCATGTATATACAAGACAAGATTGTAAATACATTCCATAAGGTTTAGCAGGATAAATGAATATGCACATTAATAATTAATTAGTAACATGTATTTTGAGTAGGGATTGGTGGTTGTAAACGCACGACATTGTTGCTTTTACTATTTAATTGATTTTATACCTTTTTTAATCTGAAGTCCCACAATGGGACGAAAAGCTCTTTATTTAATAAAAGAACTAGTTTTTCTGACTGCATTTGTGGTTTGTCCGGATTTTCTGGCAGTTATTTCAGTGTTGCATCACCATAATGTTAGCCCGCTCTGCCCTCAGCCAAACATTCTGCATTTTTATTTACTCTCTTCAATAGTTACAGTGTGATATTTCACACCTAGATGAACTACCACCAACTCAAGCAGATGGGACTTGGGTAACCTCTAATCAGAAAGATAACACACTGTGGTATAGCCCCCCCCCCCCCCGGTGCATGGTAGTGTCAGTAGTTCAATCAAATGGAGTAGGAATAAAACCTAGAACCTTCTGGTATTCCAGCACTACAGGTGAATGTGCTACCTCCTGCAACCACGACTTTAAACTATGACAAAATAATTTTCCACTAATATACGTCAAAAACATCAATATTCAAAGTAGTGATAATTGTCATTTCCATTACATAATCCATTTTATGTCAATTTAGTTATTTACTAGACAATTTTAATCATATCCCAACACTGGTCTGTTCTGATGCTGGCCTCAGCCCCTGGTAGAGATATTCTTGTTGCCATTTAAGCTTTCTGCCTTTACACTTTTTTAAAACTTCCATACCTTGTGGTTCATTCTCAAATAATGCCAAACCACATGTCACTAGAAAGGAACAGTTGTTCCACAATTCACATCCTTCCCAACAATTCACCAACCACTGTCCTGTTTTCTCCTCTTGGTCCTTATGAACTCCTTAAAGAGTACCTCCTCAGACTGTGGTGTGTAGACCATTTCCAGGACAAAATGACAAGCTCTTAATTTTGTGATAACTACTGTAGAATGGACACCTCTTTACAGCATTTCTGATCCAACTACAGCCTTAAAACTTTAAATCCATCCTTTCCTAATTTCAATATATCTTCTTCCCAAGCACTCAGACAACTCAGGGGACAGTCTTGCCCTTGGCTAAAACAGCCAATTATATGAGAGAGAGAGAGACAGAGCATCACAACAAACAAGGTTGCTTGAGCCAATACAGACACTTGATCTGCTTTGTCTCTATTCTGCAAGGACGTCTCCTCAGTTTGTTTCAGAATCTTTGTACAACACTTCACTGTGTTGGGCTGATAATCAGTTGCCCTAAACCTATCGAATAGCCAACTATCATTTGGGATAGTACTGGGGCCTGAAACTAATGCATTGCCCATGGTCACATCTACAAAAAACATATCCAGGTCTACTACTGGATTTCTACTTCGGTTTTACAGGGTCCAACAGCCTTCCCAGTATGTATTAGGCTTCTTTGGAATGGCCAATTTCAAATCAGTGTCCAATAAGAAAGCTGTCTTCAGACGCCTTAAACATTGGTGGTACAGTAAAAGATCTGAGCAAGGCAGGCTTAGATAGCCTTTATCTAGGAGACTTTCCAGGAGTCCCATCTAAAATATTCCCTCATAAAACTGAGGGCCCTTGCAAAGGAGATGTCATCTGGCAACAAGCCTGGTGAAATCACCTCTTCATTATCTGAATTATGTCTGAGGAGGGGAAGACATTTGTAATGTAAATGCTAAAGCTTGCTCTTCTCAGGAAGAACTGGATTTTCTTGGAAAAGAAATATCACATTTTCTTTTGGGGGGGGGGGGGCTGCTACTGTAAGCTCTGCCACAGTGTAAACTTTTTTGTTCAACTCTAAATCGTAGAATGTTAAGTCTTGCTGCACAAGGAAAAAGCAAATGCATAGAATGGTGAGCCCTATTACAAAAAGGGAAAGCAAATTCATAGAACTGGGAAGGTCTCAGGCAAGATACTCTGCATGTATATTTGGTTTCTGTGAAGGAGAGAAATGAAAAACCTGGCTCAGACACAGGCTCTCCTACAGGACTGGTACGGACATTTCACTCTGACCATGGAATGCATCATGTGCTATTATGGTCACAACAGACGTGTCTTACTGTTAGAATTACTGTTTCTCTATACAAGAATCAGGTACTTTAAAGAAACTGGTCTCTGTATCAACAGACCCTACAATATGAAAAGAGGCTTGTGAGAATGAGATGGAAACTACTACTACGGCTGCTTTCCAATGAGTTGGACAGAGACCCGTGAATACAAAATGCACCAAAACTGGGAGCTAGTAAACTGCGTCAATGGATTCAGTGCCCTCAAGCCTCATCAAATGCCACAGGATCAGTCTTCTGTTCCTAAGCTGCATTTTTTATTTTTAGGTCCTCTAATCCAAAGAGTAAATGCAGTAATCCTGGGGGGGGGGGGGGGGGGCATAGTTTTTTAAAAATCTGTGCAAACTGTAAGTCTGGGACTGAAAAATATATATGTGTGTGTGTATGTATACAGGTTAAGTGACATACACCTGCAGCAAAAAAGAACTGAATGTGGCATGAGCCAACAGTGAATTTTATGGAGCATGCATGCAACCTCACACCCAAGGACATGGGCCCCATTGTGGCAATGACCAGTGGAGCCCTGGGAGTCAGGCTGGTCAGATATAGGTTATGTATAATTCAACAGTAATTCAAACAAAAAACACACTTGAACCTTAACATTGGTATCACTCCACTTAGCATGGCGGGCATTTAATTTTATACCCCATCTTGGTTTTCCAGGACGTACCCAGTGATAAATGTAGGCACTACCCAAACAATATATGTCAGCAGCCAGGGCAGTGAAACAGTAAACGGGCATCAGTACATGGACAGTGCACTAAATTACATTCTGAAAGTGTCGGGCTGAATTCAGCATTAGTCAACCCATACTCTTTTCATGACAAAAATATTATGACATTAAGCTATTATGAAATGATTCTCCAAGTGTCAGAGTTTTACATCTGTTTAAAAAACAATGAAATCTCTCAGCTA
The DNA here is from genome assembly GCF_019279795.1 of Protopterus annectens. Lineage (NCBI taxonomy): Eukaryota > Metazoa > Chordata > Ceratodontiformes > Protopteridae > Protopterus > Protopterus annectens. Next base: position 547,748,507 of record NC_056739.1, read on the forward strand.
CAGATAAAAAAAAATTAGTACAGACAGACCGGATGACTTCATATTTTTAGTATTATTTCAGATATTAAAAACAGGTTACACAATCCAGTAAAAAAATGTTTCCTTACTTTTACATTCAGGGGGTGGGGGAACCCACGTGTTATTTTCTGAGCAGGTGATTGACGAATCACCATACATCTTAAATCCTTCCTTACATTTAAAGGAAACACTGTCTTGGTATGTATAGCTTGGTCCAAAATTAGACTCTTTGTATCCATTTTCCACCTCGGGATTAGAACAATGTACTTCTACAAACAGAAGAAAACACTTGGTTGTAATTTTACATTGAAATGATTCATTTAATGAACAGATCTGTGCTCCAAATAATTAAACTCTATAATGTTCAAAGAAATGTACTGTGCCAAAACATTTTAAGTCTTTCAAAAATACTTCAAAGCTCAGATCAGACTACCACTTCAAGATCTTGGGAGAAGAATTTTTAAATCATACTTGGTTTACTTAGCATCACACTTCATAAAATGTATTAACTATTCAGAGTTTTTTAAACCCCTTTGCTCACATACTGTATCGAGACCAATGCAGTACTTTGGTCAGTTTTGTTCAGCTTTATGGACACGCCTTGTTCATCTAGTTTACCAATTGCTCCTTTTCAACACCTGACCACATAAGTCTCAGGCTACTTTAAAAATTACTACAGCAATATGAATATTTTTAATTTGTTTTCTTCCCAGGCCTCAACTGAATATGGGTTATTCTGACCCAGTGGACTTTCCTGGTCAACTAATGTCAATAAACAAAATATTTAATTGTCCTCAGCTGAAAGAAAAATACTGAGATGGAAGCAAACAGGGTAATGTACAGTTACTATAATTTTGCAAATTGACAAAGGGATCTTTCCTCAGCTGAATGAGGTTAAGTAATACGCAAGAACTTGAATAGCAGGGGCTTTGAACACGAATAATGTTTATACAAACTGCTAGCTATCACAGCTGGAAGGCAGACAAATTGCCATTGATGCACTCCACTGCAAATATGCTAACTGCTTTGTGTAGGTTCACTAGAAGTCTAGCTTAGAAATGTAGCCAAAGAAAGCCATAGGGATTTAAGTAGGCAGTCAAGCCTTCAAATGTAGTTCTTGCAATAAAGCATTTCAAACA
>NC_056739.1:547750163-547818782 GCF_019279795.1 Protopterus annectens
GGTATTAAAACAGCCAATGTGGTCATAGGCCTAGTATACAGCTATAATACTCATCCTCATGTTTACAGTTCTCTATTACATAGTTTTATCATATTCTTGTAGTTTTGTCAGACTGTGCCCCCAATGAGCATTTTTTTTCCATGTTAAATGTAAACAAGAAAAGATTTTACTATTCTTGTAATATTAAAAAAAACCCCAACATTGGCTATCCCATATAGATTGCATGGGTCACCTTCTATACAGCTAAGCTACAGAGATCAGACAAACCAGATTTAAGCAGACATTAACACCCTCCCCCCAAAAAAGGAAAGGAAAATCAGTGAAGATGCTTCCTAGAAACTACTCAAAAACTGTGTCACCTCTGAAATGCACCTGGCTGACAGTCAAACTTATCAGATGAATAATAACTGCACCATAACATTAATTAGTGGGCTCAGCTATGTTAACCATAAAATCACAGGCTGTAACAGCAGTTTCTACAGCTGGCTGTAACAAAAATTAGGAGTCAGAATTTGACCTAGACCACAATAACAAAATGCTGATAGGAAATGCTCCCTAAAGATTACTTGCTGTGGTTTTCAAGTTAAGGGAAAAAAATCTAGTAGATCATCTATTCATTTGCAAAGCTGAATTCTTATAACAAAATGAAGTTCGCTAAGTACAGCACTCCTTTGAAGCAAGGGAGTTTCAAAATAGAACCTGTAAGCAGGAGATAAAAACTGCATAAGTGTTAAACAAGTTTAATGTTTTCACTGTGCTCCAATATAAAAAATAAACCTGAAAGTAACCAACCTTTGCAATAAGGCAGCGGCTGACTCCAATTCCCCAAGGCAGTACAGTGAATAGTATGCATACCAATCAGATGCTCACTTTTATTGAAACATCTGCAAGTCGCAACTACTCCCAAGGAGGGTACCGAGTCTGACCTGCATTCTCCACCTTTTATTGTCGGAGGGTCATCACAAACAACAGCTAAACAGCAAATGATATAAGCACACTTTAGAGTCATCTTCACTAAACATTTTGCAAAAAAAAAAATACCATACTGTGTGTATTACTATCCATTTGATTTTATGTAGCTATTCTATGGGCTCCTTACTGGAAGCGTCAGACCTGCAAGAGTTGTACAGTGAAGTGCAATTCTAAATGTAAAACAGTTACGCTGAATAGTCACCTCCACTGCATACCATGATGTAAAAGGCCTAAACATGCTTCTGTGTCAAAGTTCACTTCTTGCCTACTCCAGTAAATGCTACAGCACCAAACTAAGAAATATGGACGAATCAGTGGAGCAAGCAGAAATTAAGCTCCTTCATCAATAGCAAGCAGGAAAAGGGAGCAAAGAGCCATCGCACATCCTTTACTGCACCCTGTATTAATAGTGGCAGAATGGGCACTAGAAGGGGCGTAGGCTCACCCATGTGGGGGGAGGGTGGCAGCACAGGATTACTGCAATAAGCAATTTAAGCCTGGTGACCTCCATGTTGCACAAATAGTGAGTCATTTAGTCCGCAGGTTGTGCATGTGCAAACACTTACAAGCACCATCTGAGGGCAGTGACTGCAGGGCTGTCAAAGCTGCTGCAAGGGGATAGTAGTTGGGGCACACTCTGCAGCTGCAGTCTCATTCACAACCTCTTCACTCGCTCCAGGGAAGACTCAGGCAAGTCTGGTATATTTAGCGAATAACAGCAACAGCTGGTGGCAGCTAATGGACAACTATGAAGAGGCAAAACAGAAAAAAAGGATCAAGGAGCATCAAAAATTAAGATTTTATGGCATATCATAAAGTTTTAAAATGTCCTACAAAAACCTATGAGAAAACACAATTGCAATACAGTAAAATGAGAAGTTAGCCAGCTTATTTTTAAAGGTAACTTACAGGCTAAATGATGACACAACCAGCACTAAGGTATAAAACAAAAACAAGTACTGAAGCATAAAACCAAGTTGAATAAGTAGTCAACTTTGTATTAAAACATAAGATGTTAAAATTGTATGAATTATGTATAATAATTGCAGTAATTTATGAAGTTATTATATAAAAGTAGCACTTTGCAGTATAACAGTTAAGTCAACTAAATTAATATCTTTCGGCTTTTCCCGGTTAGGGGTCGCCACACCGGAACTTATACCGCTCTCTAGAAATATGTAGAATGGATCAAGTTGCTGCTTCTAGAATCCAGCCCTTTCCAAAATGCCATGCATGAAGCCAAGGACCTGGTAGACTGGGACTTCACTTGCCTGGAATAATTTTGTTATTGCCTTAGACAACCATCTGGAAATATTCTGTTTTGACACAGGTTGTCACTTCCTACCTTCACAAGAAATGAACAATTGATACAAAGATCTGAAAGATTTTCTTCGGTCAATATGGCGGCATAGTTGACTGTGGACATTAAAGTATGGAGCATCTTTTCTCCCTCATTTCTAAGTTTAAGAAAACTGGGATATAGACAGTTTTGCTTAAAGTAGGAACATGGACACCAATTTACACATAAAAGGATGATTAGTTCTCAGAGAAACCCTATCTCTGTGGAAAATGAGGTAGGTTGACTCACCATAAGAGCTCGCTGCTCAAGTACTCTTTTTGCATAGGTTAAAGCAATTTTTTTTTCATGTTACAAACCTCAAGTTAATTAGATTAGCTGGTTCAAATGGAGCAAGTCAGCTTCTCCAACACAAAATTAAGATCCCAATGAGGGGCCACAAGTTTTCTTGGAAGCCTCTTAAATCTCACTACCTCTTAGCACAAGAAATCTGGACAAGGCCAAATATAATGAAGGGACAAAGCCCCCAAAATAGGGAAAAGGTTAAATATTGACCCTATTAACTAAGTTGCTAGAATATATGGTTTTGTATTACCAAGCATTTTCTGAAGGACACAAAGTCTGAAACTCAATTATTGGTCATTCTTTAGTAAATTTAATTCTCATGGATTTTGCTATAAAACCACAAATTTATGAATAGATCAAAAATATGAGGCCAAAATCTGAACAGTTGAGAAGTATGCCTCTTATGCAAAACCTCTTTCGAAGAGCATTTTGACATGATAATGCATTGGAAGATTAAGCTCCATGGACAGAAATGCTGAAATGGCCAAATAAATCAATCCTGATGGTGAAGAAAGACCACAGGGCAATACCTCACATTTTAAAGCCAGAGTTGTGTAAAATTTTACCATAACATTAGATACCCTTCTCTCTCTTTACACAACTGTACTGTCTTTCCATATTGTAGTTACAGCATTCTTCACCTTAAGCAGAGTATAAAAGCTCAAAAAAAGGCGAGGTGAAAGGCTGGGAAGAGCCTTCAACAAACTCATGCAGGATGGCCATAGCAACACTGCTCTAGCTCTAGAAACAATATCCATTTTACAACGCTTAGCAAAGATACATACTGAAGACCAAGTAGCAGCTTCAAGGATGGAATTTGTATCCAAACCCTTGAATAAAGCATCAGATGAGGCAACAGCCCTAGTGGAATGAGTTATAACAAAGTAGACAGACACTCACCATGAAAACAACAAAAGGAAGGATCATAGATATCCAGGAGGAGATAGTTTGCTTAGAAACAGCCAAACCCAATGTCCTGTGATGAAAAGAAACAAAAAGTTGGGCAGAATTACAAATGGCCTTAGTTTTATGTAAATACCGGAGTTGTCTTGTGCAAAATCAAGGTATGCAGGACCTTCACACTAGCAGACTGAGAACGGAAAAAAAAAAAGGTAGAAAATTGTACAGTCTCATTCAAGGACAACTCATTAACAACCCTGGGCATAAAGGGATTAGTACGAAAAAGACACCCTGCCCCTGTGAAAAAAACAAAAAAACAAAAAGGAAGGATTGCCATAAGGGCCAGAAGCTCAGAAACCCTCTGAGCAGAAGTAAGAGCAAGCAATAAGACAGTCTTCCAGGTATAGTGCTGCAGAGATGATGAACCTGTAGGCTCAAAATTGGCCAGAGTCAATTTCTCTAAAACAAAATTATGGTCCCAAGAAGGAATAGGCTTCCTTGGGGTCATAAGAGGTGAGATGCATTTTAGAAACTGTTTGACCTCAAACAAGAAGCCAGAGGAGGATTCAAGGGGAGACGGGGAGAAGGAGTTGACAAGTGGGCCTTTACAGAATAGGCCAAGCCAGACTAACAACTCACACAATAGGAGAGAACCGGAGGGGCCCCCAGTGAAAAAGGGTCCTGGCTATGAACATGGCACCAAACAGAAAATCATCTCCATTTGCACACAAGACTTTCTGGTTGCCACTAGACCATGCTCTGAAGAAATACACTGCCAAAAGAGTTAGCTGATAACCGATAGCCAAATCCCAGGCTTGAAGAGCCAGTCTGCATAAAAGGCGAGACTTTGTGCCCCACTGCTTGTTGACATACCACATCACATGGGGTGAAACGCCTGAAGGGTCAGAATCAGAGCTCTCATCTCTGATATTGATGTGGTCTGATTTCTGACTGTGGAGGTAGAGACCATGAACTTTCATATGACCACAGGAAGACTACATCCGTGTCTGAAGCACTGGTGAACAGTTCTCAAGAAGGAAACTGAGGCTGAAAGGGCAGGCCTGGGTTGAGGGTTAGTTGCTGAAGTCGCCACTCAAATTCCCTCTTTCGACAAGGAAGGAGAGGCACTCAAATTCAAAGCGTGGCAATGCTGAATACTGACTTAAGGTATCACTGACGCTTCCAGCTATGCAGTCTGGCAAGAGGGAACACTGGAATAGAAGAGGCCACGAATTCTAGTGCCCAAAGAAACTCCCTGGAAGGAATGGCAGGCAGAGGAAGAAGAGACTAAAAGAAAGCCGTCAAGGACAAGATCTTTAGAGAGACAGAACAGAGGCCAGCATTGGCACTGTCTGAATCTTGCTCCCAGATATACAAGATTCTGTGAGGAAGTCAGGACAGACTTTTGGGATCTGACAATGAACCCCAGACTTTGGAGGAACTCCAAAGCCTGTAATAGGCAATGGAGAGAAGGAGCGTGAAGCAACAGGTTGTCTAGATATGGAAAACTGGAATGCCATGAAGCCTGCAAAAGGCAATCACAGCAGCTAGGCAGTTTCTGAAGGTTACAGGACATTCTGACTGCGGACGATTTGCCCCCGGACATTTTGACCCAACAGAATATAGTCTTTCCAACTTTTGTTAAAAACTAAAAGATGCCTGGTCGGTGCAGTTCGGAGCCCATCATCTAGGTACTGAAACACTCGGGATCCCAGCACTCTCAAATGAGATGCTACTACTGCCACACATTTGGTTGACACCATGGGAGCTTAGGCAAGACCAAATGGCAGTGGTCTGAACTGGTCATGAGTGGCTCCCAGCCAAATGCACAGATATCTTCTAGAGTGCCTGTGCATTTTGATGAGATAGTATGCACTGTGAAGATATATCAAGCACATCCAATCATCCATTCACGGTAGGGGCAAATTGGACTGAACCATGACCATCCAGAATCTTGAATATTTTACAAACTGGTTTAGTTTGCAGAGATCCAGGATGGGTCTGAAGTCTCCTGTTTTCTGTGGCACCAAGAATAATCATGAGTGGGGAGTGGGTTCTGCAGCCTGTTTGCTCTGAGGAGACCTTCTGTTGGACTCTTCCTAGCAACTTTTCTATTTCCAATGCTGCTGCTTCCCTCTGAGTGGATCATCAGGTATTTTTCTCATTTTTGTAGGGGGAATTTGGGAAAATGGTGTGATGTAACATGGATACCCACACTCTTTGGTGCAGAGAAGCATCCCCCCCCCAAAAAAAACTGCCTCCACAGAGCAACAGTTTGGTACGGTTTTGTCCAACAGGAGTTCTGTGGGCCATCTCTGCTGCAGGGGCAGCAGCTTCTGTCAAAGTTCCTCCCTCTGTCTTTGGGAGAAATATCTCTTCATGAGTCTTGAAAAGGAGCCTGGAATTTGCAGTTGATTCTGGGAAAAGGGCCTTTGAGGGGGTAGAAAAATGTATTCCTGTGGCAGACTAGGTCTTTCCCTCTTGCTCACATTTGGACAGCATATCTTTTACTTTTGGGCCAAATATGAAGATCCATTAAATGGGACATTGATGAATGAATTTTATTTGACATCTGTTAGTTTGACTGGGCAAAGCCCTTTTACAGCAGAGATGTGAGGAGAAAAGCTCCAATAGTACATTACTTAAACATTATATAAGACAGTTGTTGCAAAAGAAAAAACAATGAGTACATAAGACTAACCATACATGCTAGCTCAGTTTTTACATAAGTAACAGACTACAGAAAGTAATCCAAGAACAAGTAATTCTGAGAAAAAGCATTAGAGACAAAATCACCATAATGGGCATGTACATAAATGTTGTAGATAATAAAATATGGACAGTTATAAATACAATTAGGAAGATATATACACCAAGAGCTCCAAAAATCACAAACAGTGAAGAGAAACAGAAATATAAAAAAATAACACAAAGCAAAGAATAGCCGAGGAGAAAGGTAATAAGGTACAAACTTGAAGCAAGTATTAGAGAAACGGAGGAAATAAGTATTTGGAGTAAATACTAGTGGGAAAAAAACAGGTAGCAAGCCAGTGAAAGGACTAGTGTGGTAGTATATGAGAGAGCAGCAGTCTATTAGTAGAGGAAGATAGCTTATGTTGGGTCTTGACAGAGACATGACCATGATTTGCGGAGGCAATCTTTAATTGCTGTTTTAAAGGTGTTGGAGTTAGTGATACATATGACATTATGAGATTATTCCATGTATTTGCTACGGAATAGGTGTAATTTGCCAATATATTTATTGGGCATATTGACTTGCAGTAGGTTCTGTTGAGAGTTACGGAGAGAGCGACTGGAAGTATAGGACTGGATGAGAGTGGAGAGAGTGGGACAGGATGATGGTTTATGTAAAACTGAACAAGCCATTACTAGGATTTGGTGATGAAATTCTAGCCACTGTAGATTTCTTAGGGCGATGCAGTGGTGGGTGCGGTAAAGTAGGTTGGAGGCAAATCGTGCACTTTTGTTATAGGCAAGTTCTAGTTTAGTGAGATTAGATTGGAGGTGTGTGAGAATAGGGGCTTTTTGATGGGTCTTTTTAATGCACTATTCCGTGTGTAGATTGAATTTAAGAAGGTCATCGATAACACCTAGGAGTTTAGTGTAGGGTTCAGTTGAGATGATAGTATTATTCAGGGAGAGACAGAAAAAGGAAGTTTTGTGATGCTGAAGGGTAGTAGGGAGAAATAAGAGAAGTTTAGTTTTCTTTGGGTTTAGTAGCAATTGGTAGGAAGTAAACCATCTTTCGACAGAGTGGAGGGATTCTTGGGTGATGGTATGAAGGTGTGCAATATTGTCAGAGCAGGAGATGATTGTGGAATCATTAGCATATTGAATAATGGTAGAGTGTGGACAAGAGTGGAGGTCATTAATAAAAATGTTGAAAAGTAGGGTACCAAGGATGGAGCCTTGGATCACCCCAGTTTGCACTGGTAGAAAGGGAGAGAAATTAGATTGCCATTTCACAGCCTGGAATCTATTTGAAAGGTAGCTGGAGAACCAAGATATTGCAGAGTTAGAGAGGGTAAGAGAAACAAGCTTGGATAGTACTACTCTGAGAAACAGCATCAAAGGCTTTGGATAGATCAAGAAACAGGCAGGAAACTAATTTATTGTTATCACGAGATTTTGCAGTAGTTTTTGTGAAGGAAATTAGAGCAGTAGCAGTACTGCGTTTTGGGTGAAAACCATGTTGTGTGTTGGTAAAGAGATTTTCTTGGAGAATATGATCAAGAAGCTGTTTGTGGATACATTTTTCAAGTATTTTAGACAGGGAAGATGAGATGGAAATAGGTCTGAAATTAGAGGGGTCTGTTGCATTGCCACCTTTATGCAGTGGTGTGACAGATCTACTGATTAGTATAGAGATAGGGAAAGCGATAGAATTAGCAGCCAGTTTTAGGAACTGAGGAGGTAAGTTGTCAAACTGATGGAGAGTATGTTTTAAGTTTGGACAGAAGTGATTTGATTTAGGATGTGGGGACAGGTTTAAGAGAAAAAGTGGGAGAACTGGTAGTAATTGGTGGTGTACGGTTTGTAATAGTATCAGTTTTGGTAAGGTTGCAGATGGAGTCTATGAAGAAGGAATTTAGAAGTGTAGCTGTATCAGAGGGAGAGCTGTTTGGGCAGGGATTAGGGGAATATGGGCACCCAGGATGCAACAACTTATTTACAGATTGTCAGAATTTCTGGGGGTTGGTGTGTGGATCAAGTGGTTTCCGAAAATTTTTTTTTGTCAAGGATGACCTTTTTTGGTTAAATTGCAGAGCTCTCTACAGGTATAAAGATCAGAAGTGGATTTGTTCCATTTTTTTCCATGCACTTTCTCTTACTCATTCGGTTTGGGTTTTGATACTTAGTTACTTGATAGGGGCCAGGGAGTTAAGTGTGTCTAGGAAAATGTTGGTAAAGGTAAGGACAACATTCTCTAGGGGGTGACATTGGAGGAAGGACCAGTTAACTGAAGAGAGCAGGCTGTTGAAAGCGTCAGGATTAAAGTTTGAGAGTTTACATCAGTCTTTGTTTTGTTGGGGTTTGTGTAGTGGCAGAGTGTGTCTAATTATGCAGGTGGGATGGTGATCACTAAGTGTGTCAAGTAGAGTGGAGGGGTTATGGTACAAGACTGGGATTGGAGGCAAGGACCCAGTCAAAGTGGAGCTAGAGAGTTGCTTTGTTTAGTCTGGATTGAAATCAGCTGGGAGAAGCCGAAGAGGTTAATGGAGGAGTTTGGGCTGTCGGTGGTTAGGGCATTCCAGTCAATGTTTATATCTCAAAAGACAACTGTTTCATAGGTGATATTTTTGGAGATCCAATAGTGAAAGTGCTCTAAAATGGGGATGTTATTTCCAGGGGGAATATAAATGGAAGAAATAGCTATTCTCTTGTGAGTGTTTGCCAGTTGGCTATGAGGATTTCAGCTGGATGAAAATCTGCGGGAGTGATTGTGAGAGAGTGAAGGGTGAGCTGGTTAGAATAGATGATAGCAACAGCTCCACCTTTCTTTTATTCAGTCATGCTTAAGGATGTTATAACTAGGAAGTATTTCAGTATCAGCTATATGAGGTTTGAGCCAGGTTTTAGAGGCAAAAAATATCAGGGGTGTGAAGACACCCAGGCATGGAAACGGGAGATTTTATTCATGACACTTTGAATGTGAATAGACAGTATAGTTAGGTTCTTAGTGGATGTGGGAAGTATTAGTTGTGGTGTTATAGAGGTGTGAAGGATAGGCTGGCAGACAGGAGCAGTGGTTGGGTCCAGGGCTTGGGTGTATGTCGTCAGATTGCAGCAGGTTGAATATGAGTTTTCTGAGGCAAGTAAAAAGGTTATTCTGGGGATGGTGTCTTGTTTTGGTTTTGAGAGGAGATATAGGGACAGAGATGGTGCTATAGGAGAAGGAATGGATGTGAGAGTGGTTGGCTGGGGAAAAGTACTAGTAGGTGAGGAGTGTGTTTGAGGGGGAGTGCCCTCATAAGAGGTTATTGTGGCAGCCAGAAAGAGAATGGCTGTAGTGAAGAAAATGAAGGCATTTGTATTAAGTGGACTAGGAACTGACAATGTGGGTGTTTGGGGATAAGACAAAGGTTTTAAAAAGTGGATGTATTTGACACTAGTGGATGGGAGAGAATTGGGTATCAGAATGAAATGTGGTTGGTTGCTGGACATAAGAAGGAAGTGATTGTTGATCGAACAGTGCTGGGAGAAGCTGCACAGTGGAAACAGTGTGTGGTTAAAGGAATAAGAGTATAAAGCAAATTAAGTGGGGTAGGGGAGCGAAGTGAGCCCGAGTGTAGTGAGGGCGAACTGAGCAGGTAGAACCAGGTATCTGAAAGCTAGGAAAAACTACAGAAACAATCAGTGAAAGGTAAGGAGTTGAACCATAATGGAATGACAGTGTCAGAAAAGCAGTGGTCTGAAGGGGGAAAGGGGAAAAACAGGTACAAAAAGCAAATTAGATGCATAACACAAAGTAGATTATGGTTAGAAATTAGATTGGTATAGCGAGACAGGGAATATGGCAAGGGGTTAAATTAAAGTAAGAGTGAAATCAGGAGAGATAAAGGAGTAAGTAGTGAAGGACAGAGTAGAAAGAAGAGACATGCAGTTAATATAGACAGATGAAGCAGAAGAAAATAATAGGGTGGTGGTGATATGTTATTGCAAAACAGACCACAGAGAGAGAAGAGGAGGCTAAGAGAAAAAAAGAAAAAATGTATAGACATTAAGGAAAAAGACATTTGACAAATGGGGGGGGGGGGGCTCTGATGGTGTGCTTAATTAGCAGAAGACTTTAAGGGCTCTGCAAAATCACAAAGACACATCCAGGCATGTCTTCTGATGGCTATGCCTGAACCCGCCGCCCACAGGGTACCTTCCGCTGTATGGGAAATAAAGTCTCATGGACGCCATTAGCTATAGATTGAAGGGTAGTCCGTTGCAAAGAGACTATTCTGATCCTCCACAGATCTAGACAGAGATTTGGAGAGCTCCTTATGCAAACCTTTTTGCAGTCTCATGAAATCTGCCAAATAATTCAATGACCACAGAGCAAAGAATATATGGACTTACCAAATCTGTCCAAGGCCCTAGATTCTCTGTTAGTGGGTGGACAGAAGAGCTCTGCAAGGTCTTTCTTCATGACTGCTGCCACAACCCAAGGCATCAACTGGGACCCCCTTGCTCTAATATTTCCTGTCCTTGGGGGGAGTTAGAATTTTATCTGGGTACTTGGGGATAGGTTCCACAGTATCCGGTTCATTCCATGTCCACAAAGAAATAAGTTCATGTGTCACCCAAGTAGTAGCTGGGCCAGTCCCGAAAGCCTCCAGGAAGACAAACTCCTCTGGGGAATCTGAGCTCTGAGGAATTTCCCAATCACCATATCCACTTCAGTTTAGGACAAACTCCTGGAAGACCCAAGACAGAAGGTAGTAGATGGTCTAGAGTGCTTGACTCCTGCAAAAAAGGGGAGAAGGGAGTACAGAAGTTTTCAGATCCAGAAAAGAATGAGGTGACTGGATCCAAAGCAAACTATTTCAGAGCAGTAGGATCCAAAGGGGCCGGATCAATCTTTTTTGACACAGGTGGCTCTGAGGAAGGAGCAGAGGACATTGTAGGATCCGGAGATCTCTTTCTAGAGTCTTTGTCCCAGAGAGCCAAGTTGGGCTTCTCTTTCTCATATTTCTTTGAGGGGATTTGAGCCCCATCAAAAATAGAGGAGGAAAAAGAGGAAGGAAGACCCTTCAAAGCAAGTTTCTTCCATAAGTCTGAGTGCCCTGGAGTAAAAGCAGTCACAAATGATATAGTCTGCATGTAAATATGCAGTATCCTTCAGTAGACTCATTCCCTGTGGGCATCCGAATTAGGAATTGCGTCCATGGGTGATGCATTTCTTGAATCAGCCATCCTGGCACACCTAAAGAAAGAAAGGAAAAAAAAACACCATAAAAGAAAAGTTAGAAGAAATAATTTTAAAAGGATGGGAAATGCCACCATCAACAGTAGACAAGAATACCCTGAAAGGGGTAGGAAGAAGATAGAAAGAAAAGGCAAAGCACCAACAAATAGTACTGGACTGAAATACAGAATTCTAAGTAAAAATCTCAGAGTCTAGTGGGAGAAAATTGCTAGAAAAAAGTGAGAAAGGTGACAGAAAAAAAAAAAAACAGTACATGGCCTATTTGAAGGGATAATTTAAAGAATGCACTGTTAACTTAAAAAACACCAATAGCTTGAGCATGACAGGATCCACGGCTGTAGCGATATGGTGGCAAATGAGATCCAAGTTATGTTAGGCTGGCAGGGCTTTATGGGTAAAGGGAGGAAGAGTTTTTGGATCCAAGGATCTGGAAGCAGCAGCCAAGTCAGATCGGAGACCCATCAGTTGAGGAATGAATAAAAATGACATCAGATCCCAAGAATCTAAAGTGATTGGCTGCCAGTTTAGAAAACAAACAGAGGGACAGCCGAAGGGACAAAAGATCCTGGCCAAGGGTTGGGAGGGCAAAATGTCCAAGAGACAGGCATGTCAGATGAAGAAGGCTTCTGGGCAACAGCAGACTGAGAAAACTGAGTAGAAGGAGCTTGGCTACCCATCCTTTCTGCCTTGAGAGGCCTGACAAGGCGAACTATGGACAAAAAGCAGACCTAGTAGGATAGTTCCTCTGGACCTTGGGGACGAAGGACACAAAAAATGTTTAAGGTCCTGCAAAGCTTTACCTTTCTCTTGGAGACAAATATCAATAGCAGTCTCAGAGTTATTAACCAAAGGAACATCCAGCAACTTGTCCTTAACGTCTTCAAGTAATGACTGCAGATGAAGCCAAGAGTAATGCCTCATGACAGATCCAAAGGCAGCAGCTCTGGAAGAGGCATCAGCAGCATCACAGCTGCACTTGATAAAGTGCCGAGCCACCCAACAGGTAGAACCCAAAACAGAGAACAGAGAACTTTCCTTCAGAATCAGCAAGGTCAGAAGTAACTTGACAAGCATGGGCAATCAAGGCCATGTGGGTCTGGTAATTAGTGGCCCTAAAGGCCAAGGTGGCTGCAGTACAGACCTTTTCTCCAATCCACTCCATATAGCATTACTATCCTTATCTGAAGGTAGGTGCTTGGCAGAAGGAAAAAAAAAAACTTAGGCTTGTCAGAGGCAACAGAGACCACAAACAGATCAGCAGAAGTACACTAAACAGGAACTGGTGATGGTCAGAAACCTTGCAGAACCTGTCAGGCATTTTTAGGAGCAGGGGCTGAGAATCAGGAGTCTTAAAGGCAGCTATAAAGGTGTCCAACAAAGCGGTCAAACACAAGAGGCACTGCAGAAAGTTTAGGCATGTCCACCTGAAGCAGCTCATGAATGTCAGACACCCGAGAAAAATCCTATTTAAAATATTCTACCCTTCTGGCTACTGTGGCCAATGGAGAATTAGGCCTAATTGATTAGTCTCCAGAGCCATAAATCAAGGAAGAAGGCATCTGGGGAGAGTAGGAAAGACCCTTCATCTGACTAAATCCTCATCCAAGGAATCAGGTTCCCTAGGTCTTCAGAAGGGGTTGAAGTGCAAGAGGCAATAGGCACATAAATCCCTTGGGGAGGCTTCAGAGCAGTTAGCTCAATGAACAGACCCTTGGTAAACTCCTGCCATTCCCTTTGAGGATCCTTTGGACATACAGAAGAATGTTTAGTCTTCTTTTTTCCTAGCAGGGATGCCAGCCCTAACCAACACTGGAGGTACTGACCCCTGACAAGACTGAATCACAGTACCTGCAACCTCTTCTCTGACCAGAATCTGCAGAATCCTTCGTGTCCTCCAGGATGATCAAAACAGGTTCCCCCTCGATGTCCAGAGCAGATGCCTGCAAAGTCAGAGGATGTGCAAAAGGAAGGATCCATGCTGACCTCTGACAGGATCATGGCAGAGAAATCTGAAGTAGGCAGTGGACAGCATACAAAGCTGTTGCCTGCTTCTAAAGAGATGTCTGGTGGTGGCTGGACAGCCAAAGAATCTGGCCAATAATTCTTGGCCTTCTTCTTGCTTAATGGTATAAGCTCGAAGTTAATAGACTCTGCCATGCACCCCTGGGCTGTTTAATTCTCTGGTGTGCCTATGTCTTAAGTGGTAATTTAATAAAGATATTAGAACTGTATTTAATATATCAGTAATATATGCCCATTACCTTACTTCTACTGAAAGAATATTTACTGCGTCTTTATGTAGCCCTACACAGTTTTAATTTTTATATAGAACTGACAAAAAACTAATATTTAAATTAACACTACATAAAGCAGTTACTACTTGCAGAGCAGGAGCATTTTCACCGTTTTGGTTACTGAATTTTTATCTAGACTCAGCGCATTGTACTTCTGCAGAATAAAGGGTTATTGTATTTATACTAGAACCTCACAGGCTATACTAAGCCATTGGGTTTGAGGATCTACATCATGATTTTGCTTGCTGATTCAATGCGTTACTAACGGATAAGCAGTCATTTACAGCCAAGCTCCACAGTACAGAGAAAAAAAAAAAACACTGAACCCATTCAGTAGTTTTCAACTACCGTATTTCTCCGTAAGTAAGACCTAATCAGAGAATAAGGCCTAGCATGGTTTTCCAGGGTGGTCATAATATAAGCCCTACCCTAAAAATAAGCCCCAGTTAAGATAGTCAACACCACACGATGGACGTGTTAAATTATAAAATATTGACACCTGTTGACTGAGGTTATCTTACTCTGCTCACCATTTTCAGACCACACACCAAACAACTTCTTTTTGCAGAAAGTCGTTAAGATTCTTTCCCCGGTAGTCCTCCATGATTCGTACTCCAACCCTAATCCTCACTCGCACTTGAGGTTTGAGATCCTTGGCCCATAAACCCTGGCAAGTGTACTGTGATTGGTCAAAGTACAGACAATGCACGTAAAACGTTTGCATTTGATAACGAACGGGTGTGGTTGTGTCTTCTTAACTGTCACCATTTTTGTTGCCACTTCTGTCTCGTAAGTCTTCAATCAACTATCCCAGACAAGATGAGTGCAAAAAGAAAGCTATTCCATTGAGTACAAGAAAGGATTCGTGGAGGACTCCCGGGAAAATAATCTGATGGCTTTCTGCAAAGAGAAGTTGTTGGATCTCTGAATGGTCCAAAAATGGCAAGTAGAGTATGATAACCTTAGTCAACAGGTGGATGAGGGAAATGCTAAGAAGTACAAGTGTGGATCAGGTCAGCAACCATTACTTCCCGAGCTGGAAGACATCTGTGAATGGATTGCTAACAGGAGAGCAAAGGCTTTGTGGTGTCATTGCAAGGGCAAATGCTTGAATATCAGCCGTACGCACAACCAGTTAGAAATATCACCAAAAGAATTCAAAGCATCACAACATTGGCTGGATGGCTTCCTTCAGCGATATGAACTGTCTCTAAGAAGATGGACAACACTGCTCAAGCTGGAAGATGCTGAAGTTATTAAACGTGCACTTGCATTAAAGTCCTTTGTTGATGGCATTGACTTTTCTAAATCAAGCTCTCAAACATGATTGCTATGGATAAAACTGCAGTATTTATGGGCCAATGATCTCAAACAATTGATCAATCTACATTCCCTCCACTGGTTACGAAAGTGCACGTGTTACCTGTATTGTGGCAATTTGTCTAGATGGAAAGAAAACCCCACCTCTAATCATTAGTAAAGGCAAGAAAGATAAGATTGAAAGTATTTCAGGCATTTACAAGATTGAAACAGACGAAGCCTGGTGCACACGAGCAGTTATAAGGAAGTGGGTGGATGTAATGCTGCCACTTGTTTTGCGAGGTGGTGAAAGAGGTCTGCTAGTCTGGGATTCAGCCAGCACTCACTGCGCTAAAGACATGAAGAACTTTCTTGCACAGAGAATAGGTCAAATAATGATTCCCGCAGGAATGACTGCCCATCTCCAGACTCTTGATATTGCAATAAACAAGCCATTCAAGGACCATTTGCACACTGAACTCAATGACTCCATTGAAAATAGAATGGAGAGAAATCAGCATGGAAACTTTGTGAAGCCTAGCCTACAAGAGGTCGTGACTTGGGTGAAGAATTCATGGGATAAAATCAGCGACAGCTGTGTTGCCAATACTCTACCAGCAGGCTACATGGACAAGCTGTACTCATTTAAGGAGAGCTCTATTGCTGGGCATGACAGACTGGGGCCAATGGTTCTACAGGAAATGGAGTTGCAAGAAATTCAGGCCAGAATTCGGGGGTTGGAGACTTATGACAATGTTCCAGAAGAAGATGACATGACTGTATTTGAATAACTTTTCCGTTATCAGGGCAACAGAATGGATTGCTTCTGCTTTCAGCTGCCAGCAAGCTAGTCAGTTTTTTGACTATTATATTAAGGTAACGTTTCATTATCAAGGGGTAATTACAAAGTCTACCCCTAATGGGTGAACAAGCATTTAGTGCTCAGTTGTCCTGTCCTTTGTGCTAATTTTTTTAGTGCTTGAGCTGCTACTGTATTTCCCCGAAAATAAGATCGGGTCTTATACTTTTTCCCCCACCGAAATACACATTAGGGCTCATCAGGGGATGCCTTCTTTACTCCCTCCAATACCACAATCATCATTTATTCATGTACACAAATTGACATTTATTTGGTACTGTTCCGTTATTGGGCAAAAGTTCTAGCATTAACAGTTGTGTGAAAATTCGGCATAAACAGTGCAAACAACATATATATAACACTAGTTCCCAGACTTCATTTTTATGACTTTCCATCATTCTTCTCTTACGGTTTGGGTGAGGAATAAAGAAAGCATCACCTCTCAGTTATTCACCTGTTTTATTCCCCTCATCCAATACACATGTACTGAGATTTTTCTGCACTTTCTGCCAAGCATGAAATATTGCACTGTGAAAGCCAAGGTGCAGCTATTCTGAACTTGAAATGTTTGTTGCACTGTTTGCATCGCCTTGTAGAGGAACTTTCAGAGGCCCCAGCAGCTTCCTCCAAAATGTTTCTAGAGTCTACCACCTTCCAATATGCCATCAAAGATTACAAGGCCCTCATAGCGAGTCTTGATATTGCCTAGAATAGGTTTATCATACTGGACACAAAAAAAAAATAGCCAAGGCCGACCATCAGGAAATAGTCTATTTTGAAACTGGCTGTTCTTTCTTAGTCCCAACATAAGAAATAAATAGCCAATCAAATTTTCTAAAGGACTTGCTTCTGTCAGAGTACATAGAATCCTCTCTCCCTGGTTCCAAGAGTCAGGAGAGAATAGGAGATTGATGGCTTGATTCAAAGTAAACATTGAGACAACCTTGGACACGAATTAGGGATATGTGCTTAAGGACACCTTGTCCTATGGAAGGCCAGAAAGGGATTCACCCATTATGACAGCTTGCTACTCAGTTACTCTTCTTGTAGATGTCAGAGATAGAGTTTTATATGTAATGGTCATTAAATCTGCTTGATGCGTACGTTCAACTAGAGATGTCGTTAACATTTACAGAATAAAAGTTAAGATCCCAGGAAAGAGCAACCTGCTTGTGGGATGGTCTTGGGTGTTATCACTACTTTCAGAAACTGTTTTACTGAAAAGAATAAACTAAATCATGAATGGCAGACATGCCAAAATGTCTACAAGACATACACCGATAAGAGTACAAAAGGCCAGTAGGATACAAACACACATTTGGGCACAGTGATATATAATCCCTGATGGTGTCTTGCCAATAACCAGAGCGCTAACTAAAAAAAAATCTCTTCCACTTGCACCAATATAAGATTTTCTAGTAGCAGGATTTCTTGACTCTTAGTATCTGCTGCATGTCCTCTGAAATGAAATGTCTAAAAGGCATAGGAATTTAATCATTCTGGCAGTTAGTTGAAGGTGTTTGAGAATGGGGTGTATCAGACTCTCCTTGTCTTGAGTATGTCCAGTTTGTGAGGAAGCTTGTGCTAACTGCTCTTGGCCAAATCCATAAAAAGGAAGTACCAATGTTCTGTGCCAAAAGGGGGTCACCATAATTATTTTTGGAAACTCATTCTGAATCTTCAGAACTGCCCAGGGTATCAGTGGAAAGGGTGGAAATGCATAAAGGAACACTCTTGTCAATGGGAATGAAAAAGCATTTATTTTTCACTATAGTTTGCATGGAGTCCTGGAGTGGAATCTGTTGAATTGTTTGTTTTGAAAGGAGGCAAACAAGTCTGCTTGAAGTGTTTCCCACAACTGGATCAAATCCTGGAAGACACTCTTGTTTAATCTCCATTCAAAGGAGTCTATCCTAGCCCTGCAAAGCTTCTCTGCCACTATGTTTTGCTCTGACTGAATATATAATTTTTGGAGGGTTATACAATGTTGAAGATATACCACCCCAGCAATCACAGCCAGCCAGCATAGAGTGTACAAACTTGTGCCCGCTTGCTTGTTGATTACCACATCACTGTGGTGCTGTTGGTAATCAACTGCAGCAGTCCAGGAGACCATAGATGATGGTATGTTAATGCACTCTGCACAGCTAAAATCTTATGTGTGTGCTTTAGTATTACTAAAATTCCACAGCCTTGCAACTTTACCACCACCGAAACCATTTCCAAGCAAAATCACCATCACCTGTACATGCAGATTCACTTGGAAGTACAGGAGAAAAGAGACCACCTATATTTGCTCTTACTTTTATTCTCCAGTGCAGGCTTTTTTTTTTTTAAACAAAACCAAAGAACGGAATCTGAAATTCCAGAGGATTCGCTTTTTGAGTCCATATTTTTTTAAAATATTCCATTGAATCTTTCTCATGTGCAACCTGAGAGAGGAATCATGAGAATCAGAGATGCCATAAACCCCAAGATTCTGAGAAACTCTGGCCGAAGTTAGAGACTGAGATGAGTATCTGAAGTTTTCAGACAAAAATCCACCTTTCCATGAGTCCTGTGCTGTAGACAGTCCAACATATCTTAGAAAGGCTATCTTGTGTGACAGGCTCAAGGAGGACTTCTGAATGTTTACCTGGGATCCTGGACTGGTCAGAAGAGATTAAACCCATGTTAAGGGATATTGACATTTATTTTTTTATTTATTTATATTTGTTGACCGGGAGAGTCCGACTGGACACCGGTCCGTTTTCAGCAGAGGCCCGGGGAGAAAAGCTCCACATTATGTATTATTTGCATTATACAGTTAAAAAACATAGCATTTAAATATAGACATTAGTCCAGTTAAGGACGCAAGACAAGAATAAAACAGATGTAAAACAGCAGTAGAACATAGTACAATTTTAAAATATGGTGACATACTAAACATGGTTACAAATGTAGTTGAAATTCATCAGTGAACAATTGATACAATCTGTTTTGAGGTACATAACAGCCATTAGGAGAAGACTTCAAAAAAAAGACAGTTGTCTAAATAAGGAAAAAGTGAGTGCTGTTCAGTCTGTAAAGAGCTACAACTGGAGCTAGACAATATGCAAACACCCATGGAGCAGTAGATAACCCAAAGGGTAATGCAAATAACAAAATCTGAGAAATTTCCTTCAGCCTATGATTATGGGAATGTGAATGGAATGCATATTTTAACTCCAATGCTACCATAAAGTTTCCTTAGAGAATGAGAGGTAACTAACTTTGAACGGTCAACATCTTGAATTTTGTTACTTCCACAAAGTTTTATCAAGGAAATATCTACAACTGGTCCCCAAGAAAAAAACGGTTCCATTGGTACCAGAAACTTCTGAAATAGAAGCCTTTGCCTCTGACTTAATTGGGCTGGTTCTAAGACTCCTTGTGTCAGCAAGTACTAAAAAACCAGAGGAAAAGAAAATGTTTGGTTCACGGGGTAGGTAGAAACTCCCTTGAACGGAGGAGGAGTATGTATTAATGCCAACTGTGTCCCTTCTGAACTATCTTTAAGACCAATGAGCGTTACAACTGGCTGTCAAAAGGAAAGGTACAGAGCCAATTGTTGGCACAGGTTTTGAGAGACTGGAGGAGGGGGAGATGGGGGAAGAATGCTCGCACTTATTCTGAAGTTAAAGACTGCCCCTTTTTAGGAAAGGATCCTCATTTCTTCTCGTTTCCCTCATGCCTTCTATGTTCACCAGAGAAGGCAAGGATCGCTTGTTTTGTTTCCAAGCCACAAGAGAGATCTGGGATATTTTTAACGGGAGGGGCCGAAAAACCTTAGAAAATCCCTGAATTAGTTTCCCTCTAATCAAACTGATTGAAGACAGAGTAGCAGACCACTCATCAGGAAGCTTTCAATTATGCACCAAGGCAAATCTCCTCAAAACAGTAGCATAAGCAAATGAGGCAAACCTCCTCAAAACAGCAGCATAAGCAAAGGCCCTAGAGACAGTGTCTGTACAATCACATACTCCTTAAGGCACGTTTAGATACCTGGGAAATACTGAAAACAGAAATGAGACCGGAACTATATTCAGAGGGGTAATTGTAGCCACATCAGTCTATACAAAAAGGCACAAACTTCCATATATGGGTTTGACATTTAAGAATTCTATACATCAAAGCAAAAAAAAAAAATCCTCCTACCAAATCTGTTAAAAATCTTCCTGTCCTTGTCCACAGGTTGGATGATACCAGGAGCCTGTTCCCTACTGGTGAAGATGTACAATTTACGGAGGGTCAGACCCAAGGTGAGAAAAGTGCTTGTTAGTTTCAGAAAATGTAAAAGCCTGCCTGCTTTCTTGAGGATTGAAAGCTGTGAATCAGGGTTGTTATAGACATCATTACATTCTCTATGGCTGGCACTAGAGAAGTTATAGGCATACAGCGAGGCATATCCACTTGTAATAATCATACAATATTCTTAGTTTAGTGGAAATATCCATTTTTTCCAACACCACCTCATTTATCCTGACAATAACCAGAGAAAAAGACATTTCCTCCAGACAAGGATGTTAGGACCAGGCTTCCTCCAAATCAAATATTTTAGGCCTGAGAATATGCGGGCAACAAAGCTTTGTCTATATATCAGAATCATCTGACCAGTTTTCCTCAGGAATATTTTGACTGCCCTGATTTACATGTACTGAATTCAGAGTACCAGGGCTGACAATTTGTTGGATAAGGAAAGAAAATCTTTTCTTATAGACACCATGTATTTTGATGAAAAATGTTAAAATTTTCGGGGTTTCTTTACAGGTATCTTCAGTGGCAGACTTAAAGATGCGTATCTGCCCCATCTAAAGGTCTTTTCTCCCACGCACATCCAGCTGCATTCCTCTGGTAGGTCTCTGTTCTTCAGTAAAGATTGTTCCTCATGCCCGGTTTGGACAACAGAATAGTCGAAGAGGACATGTCTCACTAGTTTGTGGTGACTTAAAGGACTACATCAGAGGAAGCCAGAGATGTCTAGTTTTCTGAGGTACAACTGCTGGCCACTACACAGAGTCACTCACCATCAGCTGAGGCAAAAACTAAACCAGAGGACTCAAAGCTCTCTGGAATTTTTTTTTTTTCCTAAGGACTATGAATATCGGACCACCAGGATTGGGGTAAGTATCCAAGTTGACCAAAAAAGGATGCTTTGGATGTACAAGTCGGTGAGAATATAAGCTCACAAATTCTTTGGACAAACAGTGCACAATTTCCACAGTGTCCCCAAAAACTGAAATGCATAAGCAGCACACTAAATTCTAGTAAGAAACATTTAGAATAAATTTAGTCTGATAGAAAAAAATTGCAAGTAAGATTTCAAAGCAGGAATACAAGCACTGTATCATCCATAGTATTCCCTCCCCAAGTAAAACACCTTCTCACACAAGACTTTCATTTAAATATGGGAACAAAAGTTTACTTAAGCAGTGCATTTCTTCACAAAAATAAGCCTCCAAATTAGCCAAAGCAAAAAAACAGCAGTCCCTGACAAGAAACTTTCAATATTAAAGAAATACCTGGTTTCTTAAAAGGCAAGAACTGCTAAAGAAAAATAAAAGTTTAAAAATTAATACAAATATACCCAATAAATATCAAAGTATGCTAAAGGATCCCCAAAAGGGAAGTGTCTGCAGAGAGGAGCTGAGGTGCCAGCTGCTGCTCTTGTGAAGCCTCTAAGCTGCTTTTCCACAAAGTGGCAAGAAAGTACTGAAGATTTTCCCGCCTCAGGGCTGGCCAATAAGCAACTAGAAGTGTGGGACAGAGAGAGCTTTTGGAAGCTGGGCAGCTGTTGCATCTTGCACAATACACAATCAATACAGCCCAGAGGCTTCTGCAGCAGGGTAATGATTATCACCACCCACTTTCCAAGCTTATGTTGTTGCTGGCACCTCTTAGGCAAAAAAAGTGACAATGCTTACCCTTAAAATAAGTTGCTCTTAAAAATGTTTACATGGACGAGAAAACCTTAATATAATAAATAAACCACCAGTCACAAGCATTTACATTTGAATAAAACTATTTACTAAATATTTCCTTCATACATAACTATGCAAATATTAGAGTACTTGTACAAGGAATAAAAAAACATTTAAAGATGTATAGCATTTTCATAAATAATAGCACTAGTTTCACTCATGCCCACCTTTAAAACAAGAAACCAAACCAGCAACTGTATTCCTTATGTCTAGCTTTTCAAACAATCCACTTTTGCTCTTAAGAACAGATGCTCAAAGTATACATCTGTAAAGCAATGCAGCTACTGATCCTATGGTACTATTAGCCAATTCAGGTTGAACAATTACAGCAACAGAGAGGATCTCCGACTCAGACTTGGTAAAAACCACACACAGAAAAAACCTTATTAGCAGCTCATCACAGTCTCTAAATCAAACCCTGCACAATTAGACTTAACTATGTTTGTGTTCCTCCTACCAGACTATCCATAACAGTAGCACAGACACATTCAGAAACCCACACTTGCAGAAATGAATACACACAAGACATGTAATCATCCACAAATGAGCCCCCAAACACTTGTTCACATTCACAAAAACTCACCCCCTACACACAACCACATGTGCACACGTAGAATCAGCACCCCTATTGACCTTCTCCATACAGTAACCACCCAGAGAAAGGCAGCCATATTGACTTTCCTACAGACTTACACACATCACCACTATAGTTATCCTGTATCACTACTCTCACAGAAGTGAATGTGTGAATGCAGTCAAAGGACTGTATTCATTCACATCCCCTCCCCCTCAGGAAGAAAGGAACATACCACACAGAAGAGAATTTTTCTTAAAAGCTCTGCCAAGCGAGTCTTGGGCTGCAACCAATTGGAGGGGAGAGCACATAGTTCATCAGCCACTTCCCTGGAATGCTAAATTAGCAGGAGGCTTCCCCAGCAAACCACAGTCCATGTTACTGCTACCTCCAGTGGGCAGCTGTAGCAGGAGAGCAGTCAACATTAGAAAAGCTTACCTGAATGCATAAACCTTCAGCTTTGAGGCTTCTGCATTTTCTGAATCCAATGGTATATGCAGCAGTGCAGACCTTTGCATAATGCATGCACAATACCTACAGCAATAATATAAGCATCTCATATTCTACATATACTCTATTTCCAGACACAAAACTTGAGTGCAGACATCACAGATGAGCTTTTGAGAGCAGCCTATTCAATCCACTGCTTTCTGTAACTGCTTCCTGAAAACAAATCAACACTCAAAGGAGATAATTTAGGACAAGGCCTGCTTGTATGGCACAAGAAGCATTCAGATATAAATTCATTTACAAAATAAAAACTTAAAGCAGAAAAAGAACAAAAATGTGCCTTGCTTCCATACCACTCAACTGACCAGATTTTTGTCTTATATTTTCAGTCTGTTCCTTATAAAATGTGCTTTTTCTATCAAATCATTGACTAGTGAAGTCAATAAGGACATACATTTGAGCTTCAGATTTCATGCCCTTCAAAAAAATGCATGCTAAAGCAAAACCTATTATTCTAGCAACTTTCTAAATTAATAAGAGCAATTTTTAAAGTATGTTCTTGATTTTGAACCTTTGTTCCCACCATTATTTTTGGCAATGTCCAGATTTCTTGCACTTAAACATTGATAATTACGCTCGCCTCTCGCACCTTTAGCCAAATGTGTAGTTACACAATATGAACAGAAGTGAAAACTCCTAAACAAAAACTGACTGCAGCACACCTCCATAAACATTAAACTAATGCTTGACATTAGAAAGCTGTTTGACAATTTTAAGCAGAATTCATGAATTTTCATCCTTTACATACCTGGGCAATGTGAAACTGAAGCGCCTTCAAAGATGTACACTGCCTTTTCCCTTCACAATATTTATTGCATTTAATACGGACAATAAAGAGAAGTAAGATATTTACCGTCACATGTTGGGTTTTGTAAACTCCAGCCACCAACTTCACAGACTCGTGTGGGGCTTCCAGTCATAATGTACCTTAAAAACAGAAAGTAATTAATAATGTACAAATTTATTGACTTTTGTTTACAGAGAAAAAGTCCAACTAGGCACAAGTTCCATTTTCAGTAGAAACCTACGGAGAAAAGAGCTGCATAAAAAACATATTTACAATGTGCAACAATAAAAATTAAACATTATAAACATCACTTTGCAGGTAGTATTGAGACAAACAGTAAAGATATTTATCATGTATTTTAGAATTTGTATTTTACATAAATCAAAGCCACGTTAACATGTAATGGCTGAAGAAACAAGAATAATGATTATACAAGTACTGTACCTATATTCATTCTTATAGACATTAATGAGGTAAGAATGTCACCTGAGCAAGAACAGAAAATAGAAGTAGAGAAGGGTATAAGCAAAAATAATCAAGAAAAACATTAGAAAAAGTTCCAATATTAGAGAGGTTGAGATAACAGTAGATGGGCAAGACAATTACGTGGGTAAGAAAGGGGTATTTAGTAGGAGAGGAGGGATATAATTTTATGTCCCACTCTTATTCACACACTCACTACTACCTCCTTTAATCCTCACCCATCTATTCACCTCCTTTGAAAACCCACTAGGCCCATACCTAAACTACCCCAAGAAAGAAACCAACTCTCCAAACTCTCCTCTCCTTTTTATTCATGCTAATAGAACATCCTCATCTAACTACATACTTCCTAAATACCATAACACTACACAAAATACAACAATCAGAACCCCAGGAAAGGTCTACCTCCATACAGCAGATTCCCCAAACTATCTAAGTCTACTACTCTCTTTAAAGGATGGTGGACATCCACCCTAACCCAGGCCCACCAACTCCTATCTCTCTCCTCAACCACAAAAGAATCACCTACTCATGCCCTCTCTAAACCACCAAACTCCCTTTTAATTGCTCATCTTAATATACGTAGCATAAACAAAGTAACAACTCCAAGCTCTAACTGAAATCTACTCCTTTGATATTCTCTGCTTAACAGAAACTTGGTTAAAACCTGTAACCAAAGACAATGAAATCATCCCACCTGTATAAAATATCCTGAGACTAGATTGAGTATCCAAGAAAGGTGGTGGGGGTTGCTATCCTATATAAATCTAGCTTACAATTAACCACTCACGACTGTAAACCACCTAGACTAATGCAGAAATTCTCATCTCCAAACTTGATCTTAATGCCAAATCCATCTATATTATCGGTATATATCTACCACCTGGCAACACTGCCACCATGGAAAACATACTTTGCTGGCTTTCCCAATTCCTGCCCCAAGAAACCACAATCCTAGGCGACAAACATTGACTGGAGCTGCTACTGCAGCAGCCTCCCCACAAACCACATTAACCTATATGGGTATTCCCAAACCATTACCTCCGCCACTAGGATAAATAAATCCAACAAGAAATCAAGCTTATTAGATGGGATTCTCAAACAGTCATACTCACATTTATGATTCAGGAACCCTCCCTGATGATTTAAGTGACCACTTTCTTACCTATATCAGACATAATCTCAACACTCCCATTCCAACATCTGTCAAAAACATCAGATCTAAAAAGTACTTTAACCCTGAACTATTCCAAATGGAACTAAGAGCTTGCAACTGGTCTCCCCTACAAAACCTCCCTTTAGATGAAGCAGTTAGTTACTTCAACTCCAACTTCCTTGCCATTCTCAACCACTATGCTCCAACCAGATTAATTAGAATTAAAACCAAATCTGCTCCATGGCTTTCAAAAGAAACCAAACAAAATAAATCTTAGAAACAAACTTTGGGCAAAATGGAGGAAGACTAAAACCCCAATAGACCAACTCACATTTCGACAGCTAAGAAATGAAACCAAGAAAGCTATATCTGATAAAAAACTCTACCTACAATCCCAACAAGCTAATCAAAACAACCCACAAAAAGTTTGGGCTAGCATTAACCAACTACTCCATCCAGGTCAATCCACTACTCCAAATCCTCAAAATACTGAACACAAAAATCCAATGAATACAGCTAATGCTTTCAATACCTTTTTTACTAATGGTATGCAAACACTAGTCAGTCAATTATCACCCAATAACTTCACTCTACCGTCCTATAAATCAACCTTACCCCCTACTTTTCATATTCAACCTGTTCCAACAACATATTCTAACCCTTCTACAGAAACTAAAACCATGCTCAACCTCAGCAGACCAACTACCTGCTGAATTCCTAAAACAATCAGCCAAAGCTATCGTTTATCCCATTTCTATTCTGATCAACAGAACTATTACCGAAAGTCATATCCCCAGTTTATGGAAAATTTCCCACATTATCCTCCTCCATAAAGGTGGACACTCCACTGAACTCTCCCAACTACCGCCCCCCATTGCCCTTCTCTCTCCTTTGGCAAAGATCATGGAGAAATGCATTCACAGACAATTACTTTACCATCTAACCCAAAATAATTTACTTTCCAACTGTCAACATGGATTCAGACCTTCACATAGCACTACTACTGCCCTTCTTTCCTTCACAGATTGTATCAACAAAAACCGCAATCTTAACAAGCTTTCTTCAGCACTATTTATTGACCTGTCTAAAGCTTTTGACATGGTAAATCACCAAATTCTCATGAAAATACTGAAATCCCTGTCACTAGATACATCTTCTATAAAGTGGTTCCAGTCCTACCTTGATAAAAGACAACAGGCCGCACTATGGCACAAGTCCCTCTCCACTCACCTGCCCGTCAACCTTTGTGTCCCTCAAGGGTCCATCCTAGGTCCTCTACTTTTTTCCATATTTATTAATGACCTTCACCTTGCCATCCCCAAAGCCACATGCATACAATATGCAGACGACTCCACACGGATATTCTCAGCCACCTCCTGTTCTGAACTTCAATCTCTTACCCAACAAGTATTTAAACACAATTGAGCAATGGTTCACACATAGATGTCTTCTTCTAAACCCCAAAAAGACTAAACTCCTCCTCTTGTCTCCCACCAATAAGTCCTATCCTCTTGATTTCTCAGTTATCTCTACCAATAAAACTATTAAATCCCCTGAACCAACCACCAAACTATTTGGCATCACCAATGACAACAATCTGAACTTTGATATCCATATTAACAATACTATAAAAACTGTCAACAAAAAACTTGGCTCTCTATAGGATAAAAATCCTTCCTCTTACCTTCAGCTAAAGCCACTATAGCACACACTCATCTAATCTCTTCACTTCTTTATGCCTCACCCATTTTTACTAATCTAAAAATAATCTTAGCAAACTGGAAATGTCCTACAAGAACATTGCCAGATTTGCTACAGGCAACCCATTTAGAACCCATCATTGCATTAATTTAAAGCAGCTGGGATGGCTTGAAATACAAAATCCAATTAAATTCCATCAACTATCTATAGCCCACAACACTCTTTACAAACCTTCCAAAACTCATATTCTATCCACGCTCATCACTCCCTATAAAAAACCTGAACTCCTTAAGGTCTCCTCAGAGACTTCAAGTACATACCACTAAACCAAACAAGGCTGGCGACTCCCTCTTTTCTAATATTGTTGGAAAAGCCTGGAATCTCTTCCCCAGTGAACTCTCCTCACTTCCCTCAGTATCATGCTTCAAAAACAAATTGAAAGTGTTCTTCAGAACACACTGGTTATGCCCCTGTACTAAGCCTGACTAGTCATGCGTCTCAAGACTTGGCTCTTCCTAGCCCTTCTACTCTACTGCAATTCCTTCCTTATTAACCATAATACTATCTCCCTCTAGAACATCTTGATTGTACTAGCATGCTATATTATGCCTGTATTCTGCACTGCTGAATTTACTGTGATAACCTGTAATATGTATTGTAAACATGATTTTTTTTTTATGTTTCCTTATTTGTTATCTTGTTAATTTCATTGTGCTATCTTGGAGCTCATCTCCCCAGGCCTCTACCGAAAATGGAATGTATCCAGTTAGACTAGCCCAGTCAACAAATGTAAAATAAAATAAATAAAATAATTTAATTGGGGAACATAAGTGGGGATGACACAGAAAGAGACAGGGATGTTAAGGGTGAGAGTCAGGGTGACTTTTAAAGAGATTGGCAATGGAAGAAAAACAGGAAAAAGTGGGTTTAGTCAGGATGGGACCACGTGTATAGCCAGAGGAAGTTAGGTGTTTTAGGTTGCATTTGTTATGGGTGGTAATGCTGTCATGTTTTAAGATGACCAAGATGGAGCTCCATCAGCAACACATGTTGAATAAGATGAATCACCTGCACTGTTATGAGACTTGGTCCTAGTCAATAGATATTTGTTCTGAGAGTGGAGATTCCAAGTAGGGAAGTAGTGTTTGAGGATGTTTTGCAGTAATGGACAGGTGTTGGGCTTCTGTATTATTCTGCGGTCATCAAGCAGTTGGGAGTAAGCAGTCAGTTTGAAAACATGAATTAAGCCTTCAGGTCTCCAATACATTTCTTTGATAAACGGGCTGGCATGAAAGCTGAATGGGCCCTCTGCTTTTTGACATTAATCCAAAAAGTAGCTGTTGAACCAATGTGCAGACAGGGTGAAGAGACCAACAGAAGATATTTGTTAAAATAGATTTGGACGCAAGACAGCATCAAAGGCTTTTGATAAGTCATAAGGCAGACACCAGGCTATCAGTGTTTCTTGCTTGACAAATAGTGTTGACAAAGTTGAAAAAGGCAGTGACAGTACTGCATCCTGGGTGAAAGCCATTGATTAGTGTGAAAAGCTGATAGTCAAAATTATATTGGACAAGCTGAGTGTGGGCAAATATTTCTAGTATTTTGACAAAGGAGACAGTACTGCAATTTACCTGAAGTATACAAAATCATTGGGACTCTCCAGCCTTGTATAGTGGGAGAATATGTTTTTTTCCAAAAGGCTACACAAAGGTAGAAGCTCCACTAACATGAAATAATTATGACCATATGGAGGAGGTACCAGTGTTCTAGGAGGCTTGGTATGCAACACATTTTTCAAAAATATTTTCACATGAGATTGCATTCAAAGAAGGGGATCCATGGACAGGCATGCTGAAATGGCCAAGAAATGAATACTGAAGGAGAAGTCAGACAGGACAAGACAGCAATTCAGATAAATAATATAAAACCAGATACACTAGCCCTAAGAGTGCCGATTCATCTTTTATTACAAACTAGAAAATCATGCCATTTACCGATATGATTTTCTTGCCTCCTTTAATACCTGCTGAATGTCCTCAGACATTGGTGTCTAAAAGGCATTATGATTCTGTTATACAGGCAGTCTGTTGCACTAGTTTGGGATCAGGATGTATCGAACCACTCCTGGGTGAGTAGGTTTAGTCTGTGATGATGCTTGTGGTAACTGCCCTTGGCCATTTCCAGTAAAAGGAAGGAAGAACCATTTCCTAGGCCAGAAAGGAGTCAACACAATCTTTGGAGAGCCCTTCTGAACCTTCAGCACGACCATGAATATTAGTAGAAAGGAAGAAAAAAAAATACAGGAACATAGCCAAGGAAAAGGAAAAAAAATAGGTTTTCCAGCCCTTCTTACATGGTTTCCTGGAGAAGGAATTTGCCAACTAATTGTTGTGGGTGGAGGCAAAAACCTACTGGAGGTGTTCCCCAGATGTGGATCAATTCCTGTTAAGATCTTCTGACTGTTTCCATTTGTGAGGGTCTGTACTGGTTACTGCTCAGTTTGCCTATCACAAAATTTTGCACTGACAATATGCAATGCCTGTAGTAAGGCTGTGCTGAAAAGCAATAATCCTAGGCCACCATTGCAAAGTAAATATTATCCACCCCCTAGTATATTACCACATCACAGTGGTGTTGTCTGTAAACATCTGTAATGGTCCTGGGGACCACAGATGACCAAGTGTGTTGAGAGCATTTATGAGTGCCAATTATGTTTGCGTCTTTAAGTTGGTCTTTTCTATTATAACGACCTTGCATTTTTATACTCAGATGCTGCTCCACAAGTGAGCTCTGAGGTGTGTTCCAATCTATGCTGGAACTGGAAGTTCAAATAGGAGACCTGGATTCTTATAAAATTCGTTTCTCCATGAAACTCTCTTTTGACAACCCTCTCCCAAATAAAGTTATGTACTCACTATAAAGTACAGTTGGGTAAAATCTTACAACAGTAGATGCCCTTCCCCTCACTGTTGCAGTATTTATTAAAATAGGAATTACCCACCTACAGCAGCCTGATGTCTGGCCAGTATACCAAAGCCTTAGGTTGCTTTAAGGTACACCGTAAATCACAAACATGCTCTTCGCATAGCGTAGGGTATAAAGATGACATCCGGATGTACCATACTCTGATCAGAAAGCCCCAGTAGGATCACCAGTTCAAGGAAAACCAAGAGGTAACCAGCACATCCACAAAAGTGGACTGGGGGAGGAGGGAGGGAGTGAATATTGCAACAGTGAAGGGAAGGATATCTACCATTTTGGAAAGATTTTACAAAACTGTACTATGCCCTTCCAAATCACTGTTGCAGTATTCATTACAATAGTGAGTGCCAAAGTTCAAAAGAAACTTGAGAGGAGGAAGGACCAGCCAAGCTCTCTAGGAAGCCATGAAGGATACCCTTACCAAAACCAGCATTAGAGAGATTCCATCCAACTTGCAGTGCTTGGTAAAATGTATGCACAGAAGTCCATGTAGCTGCCTCAAGAATAGTGTTAGTATTTAAACCCTTGAAAAAAGCACCAGAAGAAGCTACTAGAATGAGCCTTTTCAGAATAAAGGAGGCTATTACTATGAAAAGAACAAAAGGAAATCACTTTAGAGAGCCAAGAAGAATAGTTTGTTTGGACACAGCTAATCCTAGGGACCTAGGATGAAAAGAAACAGCTGATCAGAATTTCTAATAGTCTTAGTCTTGTCCAAATATCTGAGTTGTCTATGATTGCAGAGGGAAAAATAGGCAAATGAATAGACTGATTAAGGAACAACTCATTTACCACCTTGGGCATAAAAGGATTAGTACAGAAGGACACCCTGTCCATATGAAACACTAAAAAAGGAAAACAAGCCATCGAACTTCTCCCACTCCATCTACCCTCTACCTCTCTTCCACCCCACAAACTACCTTTGATTACAGCAAGCGCTGATACTTCCATGCCTATCTACTTATTATATGGCAGTAACTTATTGTAACAATTGTTAATATCTGCTATGACTTCGTGGATAGAACAGATGCTAGTTATCTACTGAATGTACTATGTTCTTCATCTGTAACTTTGTTTGCAATATTTCAATTGCTAGGATTCTTCATCTGTAACTATGTCTAATATTTTAATTTGTGGAGCTTTTCTCCCCGGAACTATGCTGAAAATGGACCTGCGTCCAGTCGGACATTCCAGGTCAACAAATGTAAAAAATAATAAGGGCTTGAAGCTCAGACCCCCCTCTGGCAGAAGCAAGGTCCAACCAAAGTACAGTATTCCAAGAGCAATGTTGCAAGGAAGCTGAAGCAGCTGGCTCAAAAGGAGCTGGAGTCAGTTTTTCCAAAATATAATGAAGACCTCAGGCCCAATATGAAGAACCCTGTTAAGGGATTGTTTAGCTTCAAACCTAAAAGCTAAATGAGACAAAGGCAGACAAGCAGAGACAGCTGATAAGTGGGGCTTAACAGAAGAATAAGCCAACCCATCATTGAGCAATTCACACAAAAGAACCAAAAAGGAACATCCCCAGAAAGTGGATCCAGGTTATGAGAAAGACACCAAACAGAAAACCTCTTCCATTTGGACAAGTAGGATTTCCTAGTATTGGGTTTCTGGCTTCCTGCAGGACTCTTATGCACTTCCTCAGTAAAAAGGTGTCTGTGGAATCAAAATCCTATCACCCACAGTGTCTGTTGAAGAGTGGACAAAGTGGGGATGGATGAGAGATTCCTTGGCTTGTGCGAGAAGGTCCACCCTGTGAGGTAACTTATGATTACCCTTGGCTAAATGCAGAAGAGAGAAACAATGCTGCAAGCAAAAAGGGAAACAAGATTCTCCTCAGTGTTTACTATTCAAAATAAACTATATGTAAAGGGAATCTCTTTTGTTCATAACTAATATGTACACACTACTATTTTTTCCCGCAGTGGTCTTCACTGAAATGCTTGTTTTTCTTTTTGAACCTGTATCTACTAGAAAACAGTATTGAATACTACTTTGTATAGAATAACTAGAAGATATGTATTCTGCATCTTACTGTATGCACTATTGTACTATCCAATTGTATATTGCTTATATTTCTGTGGAGCTTTTCTCCCTGGGCCTCCGCTGAAAATGGGCTTCTGGCCCAGTCGGACTTTGCCAGTACACAAATGTAAATGAATAAATTAATTAATTAACTTCCTCATGTGATGTTTGACCAGAGAGCATAGGGATAGTGGATGCCATGAAACCCAGAGATCTCAAACTTCCTGGCTGAAATGGAAGTCAGAGAAAGAAGAGTTTGAAAGAAGGAAATAGGAGTTAAGGCTTTGGGAGGAGGCAGGGGTGCTAGCATAGGCACCATCTGAATCCTGCAACCCAGAAAATGATGATCCTGAGTAGGAGTCAGAGAAGACTCTCTGAAGTTTATTGTTAACACCAGGCTCTGTAGGAGAGATGATAAAATGGAGACTTTGCAACAGGATATCTGGTAGTGAAATATTTGGATCCCCTTAAACTTGCAAAAAGCAATCACAGGAGTGATACATTTGGTGACTACTCTTGGGGCAGTAGAAAGGCCAAAGATCCAAGCAGAGAACAGATAATGCTAGGAAGCAACAGAGAAACGCAAACACTTCCTGAAAAGGGGATGGATCAGAATATGGAGATAAGCATCCTAGAGATACAGAGCCACCATATAAGCCAGAGGAAGCAAGAGGGAAGAAAGTCTGAAGGCACATTTGAAAAGTGGGCACCCTTAGAAAAATGTTTAGATAAGAGTTCTAGAAATGATCTCCAAGTACCCTGTTTTCTGGGTACTAGAAACATCCTGGTGTAAACCCCCTCCCCCTTTGGAACACAGACACCTCTTGAATAGTACCCAGAGTCAAAAGGTCCCAAAGCACCTGTGGGGAAAAAAAAGTGTTGTTCTTAAGGAGGCTGAGGGACACCTATGAAAGGAGGAAGGGATTTACACACCATGAAATAAGCCTGGTCAATAATGGACAGAACCCAGGAATCCTGAGTAATCTCTAGCCAAACAGGAAGAGAGGCACAGAGAAAGAAGAATGTGGCTGGGAAGAACCCGATAGACAGCACCTGGTTTTATCTGGAATGGAAGACTTCTGAGTCCCTGAAGGCTGAGTAGCCTTAGTAGGAGGATCCTGCTTGGGACTCTTTTTGCCCTTAGGAGGAGGGCGAGACTGCCTATGAACAAAGGCTGGCTTATTGGAGTAGTTTCTCTAAAATTTAGAAACAGGAGAAACACATATCCGAGTTGCTGTGAAGCCTTCCCCCTTATCCTGTAGGAACTTAAACAAATCAGCAGCAGCTTCCCTAAACAAGTGTTTATCAAGAGGGGCATCCATCACATTAGCCTTGATTTCAATCAAAGGTTGAAGCTAAAGCAAAGACTACCTCAACACTGACCCAAAAGCAGCAGCCCTAGAAGAAGCATCTGCTGCATCGTAACTACACTTGATGGAGTGACAAACCACCTGTGGGGAAGTCCAACAGGGAAAAAAACAGAAGTTTTACCCTCAGAATCTGGAAGATCAGAAATAACCTGACAAGCTTGAGATAGGAGAGCCAACACATACCTGGACATATGGGTTTGATATTTAAGAGCCGTAAAAGCCAAGGTAGCAGAGATGTAAACCTTCTTACCTAGCCTTTCCAAGGTTTTGCTGTCTTTATCAGAAGGCAGTAACTTGGGCAAAGGAAGTAAGTGAGAGGGCTTGTCAGAGGCTACAGACAGCACAGAGGGGTCAGTAGCAGGACACTTGTACAGAAAGTTAGTCTTCATGCACCCTATAAAACCTATCCGGTTTCTTGGGAGCAGAGGGCTGAGAATCAGGAGCTTTAGAGGCATTGGAAAACACACTCAACAAAGCAACCAAAACAGGAGGAACAGCTGAAGGTTTAAGAGATTCCATCTGCAGCAACTTATAACTCTTATGGATCTCGGAGACCTGAGAACAATCCCACTTATAAAACTCCATCATCTTGGAGATCGTGTCGTCAATGGAAATCTCTTCAAAGGGAGTATCAGAACTGGTAGAGTTCTCTTCCTCTGGCCCACAGTTCAAAGGAGAAGGCATATGAGAAAAGTAACCAAGGAATTCCTCATCAGAATCAAACTCCTCCTCAGAGGAATCCTATCCCCTAGGTCTAAAGTGGAGTAAAGGACCAAGGGGGAGCTGGAACAGAAACACCCAGAGGAGGTTTCAATGCCATAAAAGCATTAAACGAACCCTGAGTGAAGGCCTGACACTCACTCTGTGTGGATTCGTAGGGGCAGGAGAAACCCTTACTTTTTTGTTTTTTCTTTAATGGGACATCTGCCTTATAAAACTTGGAAGGCTCTAACCCAGCATTTAATAGTAGTAGGAACTTCTCTGACTAAAATCTAAGGAACACCCCTAGGTCCCTCAGAAATTATCAACCATGGTTCCCTCTAAACGTCTGAAATGGACATCTGCAAAGTCTCCTCAGACATGCTTAAAGCCGGATCACTGCCAGCCTCCAACCTGGTCACAGCAGAGGAGTCTGACAACAAAGCCAAGCGAACTGCCAGGCATTCACTCACCTTGGAAGAAATGTCCAGTGGAGGCTGAACAGAAGATTCTGGCCTAGGCCTTCTTAGCCTTCTTCCCAGAGCTGCCCCTTGGGGGCAGGAAGTTCCCGTCATAGTATTTTTCATGTAATGTTTAAGTCACTGATTCTCAAGATACATTGCCACAGAAGAAAGCCTGCTACACAAAGTTTTACGTACAAAAGCCTGACAGAACAGGACATATGGTTGGTTGACGTGCCAAGGCAAAACAGACTGTTCGTGGCAGTCTTTTGGAATCTGTCTCACACTGGCATTTTCCCTTCTTAGATGACATGAAACCCCAATAGCAACAAAAAAGAAAAGTAAAAAATAAACCCCAATGGGACACTTATCTGCAACACCTTGGAAACCAGAACAGAATGTAGGTGTTCAGACTAGTAGCAAAGAAGTTCTGAGAACAGTACGTCTGGATGTCACCTTTATGCCCTATGCTATCTATGCGAGGAGCATGTGTGTGACATACGGCCTACCTTAAAGCAACACAAGGCTTTGGTATACTGGATGCCATAAGCAGGGAATCCCTATTGTAATGAATACTGCAACAGTGATACGGAAGGACATCGTTACATCTGTGTTGTCCATTTTCATTCTTCCTCAATTGATGGGTTTGTATCAGAGAATTGTATCCAACTTGGCCGATTCTAATAGGTCATCAGAACTAAAACTCTCAAGATCCTGGCTTTACCTCCAATGCCCTGCCAACCTAACACTGCTGCCCTTAGATATAAAGGGTCAACCTTTAACAGACATTAGCAAAGGCAGGAAGTAAAAAATAAGCTGGAGCTCAAACAAGAACAGAGGTTACAGTAAACGCTTACATCTTTCCAGAAGCAAAGAATGGGGTCAGGTGGATGAATAGATTGCAGTATGGCTGGCATCACTGAACCACTTTGGTACTAAGAGACCACTCATGAGGCACCGAAATTGATCTGCTTAGTTTGTCAACAAGCATGATGGAATTTCCCAAAATGTGCATTGCTATCAGAAGAGATCACCCATAGCCTCACTCTCAATGCTAATTGACAATGTGGATAAAACTTGTTTCCCCAGTTTGTTGATGTACCAAACCACTGAATGTCCATCTGAATGGCAATTATCCAGATGGGAGTGTGCCTTAAAGAACTACAACATTAGGACTGCTCTCGGTTCTAAACCATGCGTCTTGGCTTCTTTGGGGGACCACTTACCTTTGAATGTCCTTCCCAAATAGTGCCCCCCCCAACCCTAGTTGAGAGGCATCGGTGGTCACCATGGCAGTGGGCAGAGGAAAAACAAAAGGATGGACTTCAGAGTGTTCGTTTGAACGAATCCACCAAAGATTATATCTTTTGCATGCTGGTGTAATGTTAACAGATGCTGAAGAATGATGGTGCCCACTGAAGAATTCACATGTGAAACCTGATCAGAAGAACAAGGGTGATAGTCACTGCCCTGAATCCCAAGGCTTTTAAAATTAATCAAGCTGGAATTGTATTACTTTCCTGACCAGGGTAAAGGGAAGCAAGGATTTCTGTGTGTCCAGATGAGCACCTATGAACTCCAGACTCTAGGCAGGAATGAGCTGTGATTTGTTGTAACTGACCGCGATTCCTAGATGGATACACAACTGGAGCAACTAGTCCCTAGCCTGTAGAGTTAATGCCTGGATGGGTAGTTAGAAGCCAGTTGTCTAGATATGGAAACTTTATGAATCCCAGCAGTCTCAAGTGAGCTGTTATAGTGAACACCATGGGGGCTGTGGTGAGACCAAAGGGCAGTGCTCTGAACTGGTAACTGCCTCCCAGTCAGAAGTGCAGGTATCTTCTGAAACATCTTCATTTTTATGCGACAGTAAGCATCCTGAATATCTTTCTAGCACATCCAATCATCCTCACAGCAGAGGCAAAATGGACTGAACTGTGACCATCTGAAACTTTGAATATTGTACAAATTGATTTAATTTACTGAAATCCAGAAGTGGGCTCAAGTACCATGGCCTTTTTTGGCATCAAGAAAAGAACAAGTTCCAGATCCTCTCTGGTCAGGGGGACAAGCTTGGATGACTTTTTCTAGCAGCTTTTTTGTTTCTAGAGTCACTGCTTCCCTTTGATTGGGTGGAACATCAGGGATCATTTTCACATTGGTTGGAAGTTTAAGGAAAATGGTACAGTATAACCTCTGGATAGGATTCTCTGCACCCAGGAATCTTTTGTTATGAATATCCAGGTTCTCCAGTGCAGAGACAACTGTCCCCGACTGCCACCAAAGGGAAACAGTTGGGTCTCCTTTCAGGAGTGCTGATAGGGGCTAATCGGAGAAGGAATCCCTGAAGCGCTGGTTCTGCAGGCCACCTCAGCCATGAGGGCAGCATCTTCCATTTGAGCTCCTCCCTATGTCTTTAGGGGAACCATCTCCACGTGAGAATGGAAAGGACGTAGAGCTTTTCTAAACATTTTCCTTCCTCCTCATGGATTCCTTATAAAAGGTATTTGAGGGACTGAAAAATGTACACATGGCAGGAAGGGTCTTTCCCTCTTGTTCACACCTGGAGATAGTGTCCTTCACTTTGGGGACAAACAAGGAAGATCCATCAAAAGGCACACTGATGAACAAAGACTTAAGGGCTCCACAAAAAAATCAGTCGCATCCAGGTACGTCACCTACTGGCAATGCCTGAACCTGCCACCATGAGGTACCTTCCCACTGCATGGGAGATTACTTCATGGATGCATTAGAAATAGACTGAAGTGTGGCCAGTGGAGAGAATATTCTATTTTCATCCTCAGCAGACATACACTTGGAAAGAATATGTCAGATCTCTTGTAAATCTCAAAATGTGCAAGATAAATTAATGACCTGATGGCCAAGGTCGCTGAAGCATAGCTGTGCATACCAAATCTGTCTAAAGCCCTGGACTCTGTTAGGGGATGGACAGAGGAACTCTGTTCTGCCAGTTCTTGCCTAGCAGCTGCTGCCACAACCATGGTGTTGACCAGGATTCCCTTGCATCAGTGTACCCAGTTCTTGGGGGGGGGGGGCCTAGAATTTTGTCTGGTCTTTTTGGAATTGGCTCTACAGTATCCAGATTCTTCCATGCCAAGCAAGAAACAAGGTCTATGAACTCGTCAGCCAGGGTAGTCACCCAAGAATTATATGGGCCAGACCCGAAAGCTTCCACGAAAATGGATGCCTCCTGACAGTGGGTATCTGAGGACCAACCCACCTTTTTGTTTCAGGAGCTCTAGGGTATATCCAAAGAAGAGGTCTTCAGGTGGAGATTTGGGGGATACCTCTCCCTCATTAAAATTATGTGTCCTCTGTGAAAGTGTCTCTTCTTACACATTTTCTTCTGAGGGACTTCCTCAGTTGGGTGTTCTGGCCAAGTATCAGAAAAGATGATGTCCTCACAGACTAACTGGATTATAGTCTGGGCTGGCTGTCCCAGTGGAATGGATGGACAACAGACAGCTGAACTGATCCAAGAGGGCAGAGTTATCCCTTTTCTAGACAATGAGAAAGCCCTTTTTACAACCTCAAAGGGTGAATTCCTAAGGGACACAGTAGAAGACTACAAATGGGTTAGAAGTTCTCAAACCACCAGCTCATGTAACCCCACTAGCACTCCACCCAAGGAGAGAGTCTGACCTGAAATGTCCAGTGCCAAAGCCCTTAGAGGAAAGGACGGCACTGAAATCTTCAGAGTCTACTCTATCCCCTTCCCAGACCCAGTGCAAATGCTTCAGCTCTGTTAGTCTTCTGGTTCCGAAAGGCTTGGAGCCAGGAAACTCAGGAAAATCAGAGTCAAAGAACATACCACCTTCAGATCCAATGAAGACAGCCCTAGAGGTCTCAGATCAGAGGGCTCCAAAATGGTGGGTCAGACTGGAGAAGGAGATACCAAGGGGAAGTGGGCAAAGGATGACTTGTAGATCCAGCGGGAGTCAGAGTACCTGCATCTGGATCTGCACTCCGAGAAACTTGTAGGTTCATAGGTGATTACTGGGCTTTTGACCTGAAGGTCTTTATAAGCCTAGCTGTGTACTCAATATAATACTACAGGAACGCAATATAAAGAATCTTGCCTAAACTCAAGATCTTGGTTAACAATGACTGCTCATATCTAGGAGGGTCATAGGTGAAATCCCAGACAGGAATTTACACTTTCCCACCCAGTCATCCAGGTTATGCTTTAACAGGGTTATAGAGGGACTCTGATGTGAACTGGTAGCCTATTCCAGAGTGGTGACAACCTCTGACATCTGTCTCTCCAGCAGGTCTTATTTATGTCACAGGCCAGGTTAAGTTCCCTGTAGCAGCTGACCCTTGTCCCATTTGACTTGTGCATGTGCAGCATTTCCATTAGGTTTGGATCCGAGATAGCTCTGTAGGCCAAGCATAACTCTCCTCCAAGTAGTCTGCAACTACCCAGTAGAGTGACAGTGACTTCAGTCTGTCAACATATAACATATGCTAGAAACCCTGAATTTTCTTGGTTAGAAATCTCTGAGGTCTCTCAAGTTGCTGCAGGTGCCTGGTAAAGTATATGCCAAAGGGAGCACTGTACTCTATCGGCCTGATGAGGGTCGAGTAGAAGGGTGTTATGACCACTTTAGCTCTTGAGGCAATGCCTTTGGTAATGGCGTATGATGTAGAATACCTTCCTTACCACAATAGCCACATGGTGGTCAAAGTTTAGGCTACAGTCATCTTGCGTTCCGAAGCTTCTCACTACTGAGTTTGTTACTTAGCGTATTATTAATTTATAGGATAGTCTGCAGAGATATCATTTTTACTGAAGGGGTAACGATGCATTTTTTAGCATCTAGCTTGATTCCATGGCTTTGTCACTAGTCACTGGTTTGTACAAGTCCCTCTTGAAGTATATTAACATAGTTTAGGGATTCAGTCATTTC
Source organism: Protopterus annectens (assembly GCF_019279795.1). Lineage (NCBI taxonomy): Eukaryota > Metazoa > Chordata > Ceratodontiformes > Protopteridae > Protopterus > Protopterus annectens. Next base: position 547,789,750 of record NC_056739.1, read on the forward strand.
ATCTAATTTGCAGTCATCAACAATCAGCTCCAGCCCCCTCTGTTTTGGGCTGAACTTCTGAGAAGTATATTCCAAACAATAGGGGACGCAGCACTGACCCCTGTGGAACTCCTAATGACAGGTCTGCTGGTTGAGGTAAAGTCCCCAACTTTGACTGAGTATGATCTGTCACTGAGCCAGTTAGCAAGCCACCTGATGACAATGGTTGATATTCAGCTGAGACAAGGATGCCCGAATGTGGGACGGTGTTGAAGGCCTTGGCCAAGTCATTTGCCTTTATCTGTGGCTCTGGTGAGGTTTTCAAAGAAGTCCACCAGTTTTAACAGGCATGACCTGCCTTTGACAGTCAAACTGTGTTGGATCAGGGGTTTGCAGATCACCTATATCCTTATTTATAAGGTCCATGATGATTCATTCCATGGCCTTATAGGTAAGGCTGGTTAAGCTTATGGGTCTGTAGTTCCCAGGGTCTGTTGTACCCCCTTTATGAAGGGGGGTGATGGTTGCCGTTTTCCATTCAGCAGGAAAAAAAACAGTACTCAGACCATGCTTTAAGAGGCTGTGGTTAAGTAGAGTACCTAATGGAGTTGCTCACGCATGTTTTAGTCCATTTACAACACAACCTGGGATGCCATCTGGTCCCACAGAGGCTGTGTTTTTGGCCTTGTAGAGAGTTAATGACTTATTTGAAGTTACAAACTGGGGAGCTGCAGAAGGAATGCTTTGCAGAATGTTTGGAAGGGAAAGGGAGGTGAAATTTTCACCAAAACCATCAGCTAATAAGTTTGCTATTTTTGTCAGATCAGTGTGTATGTGATTCCATCAACAGCTAGTTCAGCTATATCCGTAACTTAAAAGGTAGGACCCAGACGTGTTCTGAAGAATGTCAGGGTTATCCTTAGCTATGGTTACTAAATTTGTTTCAAAATTGGAAAGTTGTCTTATTTGTTTGAGTAAAAAGAGAAGTCCCAGCACTGGAAGAACACCCTTCTCTGAACAGACAGCAATTTCTTCCTCTTGTTGTATAACTTATTAATGCTAGATGTTCGCCAAGCCTCATTTTTCCTTGAGAATCTTGTTTTGATCAGGTACAGCTGAGTCAATACATTTGCACAGGTGTTTGCACAGGACATTTGTGTATACCTTAGTATTAGTTGTCAATCCTATCTGTGGGAACAGAATTTTGGAATTTATGCCATCCCTTGGGAGGGTATAATTAACCTTGGTGAATTTGTTTAGCCTGATTTCACTTTAGCGGGGTTCAGTGTTACAGCTACTTCAAATGTGACTGATTTCTGATCAGATTTAACCAGTGAGGGTCCTATACTGGTGTTGGTGCACCAGTCACCCATGTTGGTGAGGAACAGGATGAGAATATTTGAACCCTTTGTTGAATTGCATACTACTTGTTCCAGGACATTAGTGTTGACAAAGTCCAGGAACTTGTGTGTGAGGAAGTTGGCACTTGTGGAAGGATAGTTAAAATTGCCCATGACTAGACTGGTTGTAATTTGATTAAAGTATGTCCAAATAAGCAGCGTGAATACCTTGGTTCATTGAAGGGGGGCCTATAGCTAAAGATGACTTGAAGGGGGTTCTTGCCCTCAGTTTAACTTGAGGCAACTTCATGGAGTTTTCCTGTTTAACCAGTCTAGAGGTGTATTTATCTTTGATGAAGATATATACTCCTCTCTGGTTTACATGCGTTCATTTTGGAGGTCAGAAAGTGTGGAAGACATTGTAGCCTTGCAAGTCCTGGGTACTCTCTGCAACCCTGAACTAATTTCTGTGACTGCACAGATGTCACCTTCCTCCAGAGGGGGAAGATCTTCCAGACAGTGCAGTTTCTGATTTAAACTTAGTGTTTAGCAGCATAACTTTTAATTTATATCTTAGTGATATTTCCGAGATGGAAATTTTGTTCTTGAGACCTTGCCTAAAAAAGGCACTAATGGGGAGGCAGGTGCCTTGGCTAGTAACAAAAAGCCTAGAGGTGACCAGTGAAGACCATCACTGGCAAAGCAGCATAGTCAATCAACCATGTCATCCCAGGCTGATAGGATGTGGATCTCCTTAGAACGACACCAGAAACTAAGCCAACTGTTGAAGGCTATCATTTTTTGCTTATATTGCGTTATCATTCTAGGTGAGGGTAGAATGCTGCTCTAGGCTACGGACATACCTGTCTGGCACACATTCATGAAGCTCAATCAGGTCTCTTTTCAGATAGTCCAGTGAGGTACGCGTCATGTCATTCACACCAACATGACCCATGATGGAGTCATAATGATAATTGTTGACAGACTTCAGTGCATGTGTGATCTGAAAGATCTTGGTACCAAATTGACAGCTGACCATAACCTTGTCCAGCCTGGTGAGTGGGACATTATGTCTCTCTCAATGGATTCACCTATGACAAGCCAATGGCTTTTAAAAAGTGCATTACCTGTGGTGTAAGCTTGTGATGTGGCTAGGATAAGGAGTATTAGTGTTAAATCCAGAGCAGATAGAACCCACATTCAAGTGCATGGGTCTTAAATAATAAACCTATTCCCTGTGGACATCTGAGCTGGGAAGCTTACACCACAGGTAATGCACTTTTTAACAGCCGATGGCTTGTCACACATTATCGAAAAAGACAACTACCTGAAAAGAGTAAGGATTGATACATTTCTGGCAACGTTGAAGGAAAGGTGAAAAAATTAAAAAAGTGAAGGGAATTACCAACAATGGTGGAAAATTACTTCAACAAGTAGTCTTAAAGAGGACCACCAATGATACTTTAAGAAGGTACTGACAAATGGTAGCAAAAAGTGTACAGAAACTGGCAAATATTAGGGTAGGAGATAGGAGAATTAGAAAAATAAGTGAAACAAACCTAAGAAAATAACTTACGAAAAAGTCTAAACTTAACTCCCAAGCTCGAGATAAACACGATCCACTTTGAAGCTGAATAGCGACAAATGAGATTGGAGGTATGTTTGGTTGGTGAGGCATTATGGATAAAGGGAGAAGCTTGAGTGATCTGGATCCAGTGATCTGGTAGAAATGGATGAGTTGGATCAAAGTCTCAGATCCAAAACCATCATTTGAGGAGTGAATGAAAAGGACTTCATCAGATCTGAAATCTGGAATGTCAATAATGTTGATGTTGGGACCATGCAGAATTTTGGGTACCGCTGAATTTTCCTCATGCAGAATATTGCTAGAGATGCCATGTGACCCAGAATACTGAAAAATTCCTGGAATGAGGCAATTCTAAGAGGAAAAACTCAGGAATAGATCTAGATACAGATCAACTTTTTTTCCTTTGTAAGAAAAGTCTTTTGAACTTTGATATGTAGGGGACATCATGGGGAAATAATTCAATGAGACTGGGTTAAAGGCTACTTATGTTCTCTCAGAACCCTAGTCTGTGTAACTGATCTTTCACCTAAGTGAGAGATTTTTGACACTTTGAAAAAAAAAAAAGACTGGAAATATAAGCAAGTTGTCTAAATCAGGAAATCTGTGAATACCTTGCAGTCTGCAGCAATATATTCCTTAACGCAGTGCCTAGACTAGAAGATAATGCAGGGAATTTATAGAATCTGCATATACAGGAATATGAAAATCATCATTTAAATCTAAAGTTACCAGTAAATTCAAATGAGGAATGAGAGATTAACAAGTTGAAGGGATAACATTTCAAGCTTGCGCACTATCACAAGCCAGTTTAAAGAAAGATCCAGAAACTGATCTCAATGAATCTTCTCTTTTCTAAACCAGAAACATTCCTAAATAAAATTATTCTCTTCTAGCTGAGGAGGAGGGACCGCTTCTACCATCCAGAGTCAGCAGCTTCTTAATGACAAGAGGGAGAAACGGGAATTTGGTCTGGGGAGGGGAAATCCTTTGAAAAGGAGGGCTAGACTCCCACTCCCATCTGTAACAGAACCCATATGTCTGAAAATATCAGTTGCCAAAGACAAAAATGGAGATTTAAAAACTTTCTGAAAGATTTAAGCTCCGATAATGTGGGAATGGGGAAGGGAATCTTGTAGCTAGCCACTCAGACTTGTTAGATTGTTCTTTGTTCTGGGGAAGTCTGTTTTTTCATTTTGGAACCTCCCTGCCATAGCTTTTTCAAAGTCTGCTTACCAGCATCTTCCTAGGATTGATTTTTTTGCTCTCTGAAAAAAGGTTGTAGAGGTACAATTAAACCCCTTGACAAAGTTGGAAAAGGAGGGCTAAATGAATCAGAGAAATTCCTTTCATCATACCTCTCTCATCACACTTAAAAGACCTCTGCAGTACTTGGTCCAGAAAAAGGAGTATGTAACCAAGCAAACCTCTTCATAAAAGTTAGTGGCAGCAACAGCAGAATCACCTGGGACCCTGGTGGACAGTAGTCTCTCCTTTGATAGTCACATCGCCACAGTAGTCAGGAAGTCCTTCTACATGGCACGCCATCATAAAAGGATTCTCCATCCAGGAAAAAAAAAAAAAGAGGTCATTGTTCCCCTCTACTTGTCACTCATTAGACCCATTATAGAGTAAAACGCCCCTTTTGGAATGTACCTCACAAGACATCTGCAGCAGCTGGAAAGCCCACAGAGGTACCTCACAAAGAGGATTATGGCCTCAAAACAAATGCCCTACACTGACCGCCTCAAAAAACTCCAGCTTTACTCCGTAGCATATCACCTACTCCAAGGTGATCTCTGCCTAACATATAAAGCTATGTCAAACCCAGAGCTGTTGGACATGCTACACCTAAAGAAATCCCAATCCCTCAGAGCTACATGCTCTAAGGACCTAAACCTTGTCACCACAATAAACAGGACATGCTGGAGGGATAGATTCCTGTCCCAGAGACTTCCTATACTCTGGAACAAGCTACCTATCTATGTCAAGCAAAGTTCTTCATTAGCACTCCAAGAAAAATCTTGAGTGGATGGGAAATAGGAAATACACCCCGGGGATCACTTGCATCTCTGCTGCACAGTGGCACAGGAAAATAACTTTCTTGGGTGGCGTAAGCTATGAAACCTTGCTGGCTAGGCTTACATAGGCCCGATAGCCTAGTATGAACCTATGAACATTACAAAGAGCAGATAGCCACTTGAGACACAGAAGCAATCAAGTTATACAAAGATGTTTCTCCTTTAACAGGAAACAGATGCCATAATATTCATCAGATTCAAACAAGAGGCAAGCATAATCTAGCATACAAGTTTGACAGCTGAAAATTCTAAGTGTTGTGGAAGAATTACCTTTCTCACAAAATCTATCAAAAGCTTTTCCATCCATGTCAGGAGACACTGGTATTAACCAGATGTTAAACAGCTGTATTCAGAAAAAAAGAAAAAATCTCCTGCATCTGATCTCAGATTAATATATAAAAACTTAAGACTGAACTGTTATACAATCTACCTGCTTTTTGGGGGACAATGGGCTGGCTGCTGGTCAGCTTACAGGCTGTTAAATACAGTCTCGAAAACTGAAACAGGAGGAACTAGTGTATGTTCAGGAAAATCCAGTTGCAATAAAAAAATCACTGTGGAATGGCATTGTGTCCATTTTAACAACTGATTCATTCTGAAAATAGTTTTTGAAAAATAAAATCCTTTGGACAGGTAGAAGTCGCACACAGCTCAGAATCTCAATCAGAAATCAAAGGAAAAAAATACAATTTGTCCCTTTACAACTGTTTTGTGGTTCAAAATCTTGGAACATCCTCAGAAAATGAAGAATCCATTATTCTTTTACCACAAACAGTTCAGCTGGAAGGGAAGAGCCTAAACTAAACCCTGTGCCAAGCCCAATATATAAAAAGTTAGGTCTTACCATAACTTGGCATCTGTGTTGTCCGTCTTCATTCCTCCTCATGACAGCGTCTTGGATCCAACTTGGCCACATTCTCTAGACATGTATCCGACTCGAGTGCCTCCTTAACCATAGGTTCATAGGTTCATACTAGGCTATCTGCCCGAGGGCATTTACAAGCCTAGCCCATAGTTTTGTGGCTTACGCCACCCCTTTAGTATGGGGAACTATACCCATTATTTTGCTGTGCCTCTGTTGAGCAGTGACACTGAGGTAATCCCTGGGGTATATCTGCGATCTCCCATCCATTGGTCAAGATTTCTCTTGAACAAGGCCAGCGAGGTGCTCTGCCTCACATATACCGGGATTTTATTCCACAGCATAGGGAGTCTTTGGGTGATGAATCTATCCCTCCAGCACGTCCTATTAATAGCCGTGTCGAGGTTTAAGTCTCCCACCCTTGTGGCTCTGATGGATCTAGATTTTTTGAGGTGAAGCATATTCATCAAATCTGGGTTTGACATGGCCTTGTATGTTAGGCAAAGGTCACCTCTGAGCAAGCGGTGGCGACTGAATAGAGCTGGAGTTCTTTCAGTCGGGCAGCATAGGACAGATGTTTGAGACCCTTTATCCTTTTGGTGAGGAACTTTTGTGGCCTCTCCAGCTGCTGCAAGTGTCGGGTCAGATACATTCCGAATGGGGCATTATACTCAATCATTGGTCTGATGAGTGATGAGTATAGGGAGACTATGACCTCCCTTGATCTAGATGAGAATCCCTTCATAAGGTGGGCAATGTAGAAGGTCTTCCTAACTACTTTAGCTACATGGGTGTTGAATGACAGACTACTATCAACCTGGGTCCCCAGGTCCCTGATAACTTCTTCTGTGCTCAGTGGATTGCCACCTATTTGGTAGCTAGGGGTAACCTTGTTTTTCCAGAAGGGTATGACTATGCATTTTTTGGCATTTAACTTTAGGCCATGGCTCTGGCACCAGTTATCCGTTTCTGTGAGACCCTTCTGAAGGATATCTGTGTCAGATGTGTTTTCTACTATGGCGCCCAGTTTTGCAGTCATCTGCAAACTTTGTCAGCCATAACCCTCCTGTGTTTGCTTGTACTTCGGAAAAGTAGATGCCAAACAAGAGTGGGCCCAGGACCGAGCCCTGTGGTACACCACTTGTGACAGGCTTTGAGTCTGACATGGCGCCAGCAACTCTGACCCTGTGGGTTCTGTCACTCAGCCAGTTTGCAACCATAATGCACTACACCCAATCCAAGCACCTCAGACTGAGTTGCCAACTTGGCCACATTCTCTAGACTTGTATTGGACTCTAGCGCCTCCTTCTTAACCATAATGCACTACATCAACCCAAGCACCTCAGACTGAGTTTGCTGATTCCATATATCCAACACCCGGACAGCAAGGAATGGCAGAAGAGGCTCAGACATGGGACCCATGCTTCCCTGTATGTTTCAAGATCCTGTAGAAGACGGACGCAGGAGGATGGCTGGGTAGGAAAATGAGCAGGAATGAATGATAACACATTTGCTAAGTTATGGTAAGACATAACTTTCTAATCTGACGTCTTCATTCCTCCTCACAATAGGGTCAATGTCCCCAAATACACAATTCCCAGAGGCCCTCATGGAAGGATATTACTGGAGCACCATCGAGCCAAAGGAAGCCCTGCTCTTTGAAACAATGTCTACTTTGTATTCTGCCACAAGGTGTGACTGTTAGACCATGTTGCTGCTGCACAAATATCAACAGAGGTTCTAGATCAGAAGGCAAAAGTAGTGGTTATAGCTCTGGTGGAATATGCCTAGGAGGTTGAGGTAATTCTACACCCTTTTCTGAGTAAAAGAAAGAAATATGACTGGTTATCCATTTTGCTAAGGTAATCTTGGAAACTGCTTGGCCTACTTTGTTAGCAGAGAAGGCTACAAACAGTTGGACGGACTTCCTGTGTTTGGTTTTGTGCAGAAATGAAGTGGTCTATGAATGCTGAGAAGACTTGGAACATACTCCCCCTTTATTAAAAAAATTTGGAAAGAACACTGGTAAGTGACTGGACTGATTGATATTGTTTTCCGTGGCTACTTTAGGCATAAAAGAGGGATTGGCATGTAAAGCGACCCTGTCCATATGAAAAGTTATGCAAGGAGTTTTAAAGGATAAGGCCTGTAGTTTGGAAATTCTCTCAGCTGAAGTTATAACCACCAAAACGATTGCCTTCCATGACAAAAACTTCATGTCACAACTTGCAGCTGGTTTGAAGGGTCCGTGAATCAAAGCCTGCAGCTCAACATTGAGATCCCAAGGAGGGGAGGGCTCCTTGACGAGAGGCCTCAACAAGAAAATACCTTTCATAAAGGATTTGTATAATCTAAAGGTCAACAGTGAGCGAGACTGACTAGCAGCATGAAAATTAGAAACAGCAGCTAATTGAAGCTTGATGGTAGAGAAGATAGCTCTTTCCTTAGAGTACTAAGAGCAAGCAGAATATCAGAGACTGGTGCTGAGCAGGGATAACATGAAACCAAACAAATATCCACCACAACCAAAGGTCACTCAGCACAAATCCAAACGTAAAAATAAGTATAAAAAAAACAAAAAACAAAACAAAAGCGAACAGCACAGGTGAAATAAAACTAAAATTTAGGGTAAGTGCTTTTGTGCATAAGCACTTCTTCAGACCAACATAACCATAAAAAAAAATCAAATACAATCCTCTGCTTAAGAAACCAGTGACATCAATAAAACAATGAAAATTAATCATAGCAACAAGTTTTAATATTAACCAATTAATGCCTAACCTTATGCGCTTTCAAGAAAGGGGCAAGTGATGTATTTTCATTCTGGTCATAGCCTCCATCAGCTTGCAGTCAAAATCCATTTTAATTCATTATTCACTGTCTTATTTTTCATACAACCACCTTGAACATTCTTGTATGTCAGCTTTAATACCTTAAATACAAAACTATAACCACCATGGGACTTTGTGTTTGTTCAAAGCATTAGTACTAACATCTCTTCTAATTTCACCTATATGTTCCAAGACCCACTCACATTCAAACCCTGGTTGGTAATCCCCACGTAAAAACAAGGACAATTCTTACAGGTTGCCACATATGAAGATAAAACTGAACATTACCACATCAAACAATAAAATCTAGTATTTATTGAATAAAATAAGTGCTTTCACGTGCAAAACATAGCAAGCTTCTTCAGACTTACTACAAGTAACAAATATCAGTATCTAAATACTGAACTCAATAACTCCTAATTGAATAATTGCAATAATTAATCAGAAGCATTCAAACCTTAAAGAAACTGGGCTCATATACTATAGCAACAAATAAGCTTCAGTATAGGCATATATAAAAGTAATGAACCTTTCAGTCGCAATTGATATATAAACAAAAACAAAAGCAAAACCAAAAATAAATTACCTATACTACAAATACAAATATCTAATCCATATATAAATGGTATTATAAGACCTAATGGTGTAACGACAATATACATTCAATCTTCAGTAATAATTACTAAATAAAATAATATAATGTTAAAACTAGAGAATGACATATATATATATTAATTATTAGTCATATAGATATCCAATATCTAGTATTTGCGGGCCTCTAATACTGGCTTAATGCCAATATGCTGGTTCAGTCCTGGTTCAATATGGGCTCTTAACTTAAAAAACAATGAGAGCTCCACATATTCCAGATAATTCATATTATTACCCCCTCTATTGGTTTTATTCACCAATTGTAGTATTGTAGGTTGCCACATATACTAAATGCCTACATTTACAATCTGCATGAAACTTAAATTCAAACAATGTTAGTAGTGGGATGCACAAAATAAGGAACCTCAGAAATAAAACTACAAGGCTTACAGCCACCACAGGGATGAGAACCACTCCTTACTGACAAATTCCATGGGCTCAATGACATCATTCTTACAACACAACCTTCGCTTTAAAAACTTTTTGCATTCTTAAAATAAAAATGAGGTTGAATCCCCAACTCTTTCATCGGCTGTCAGTATTGGCCAGTTCCTTTTAATAATATTAGACACTATGGATATCATTAGAATATGTAAAACTAATCTGCAGGCGTTTACTAGTCTGAATAGATTTGTGGACGATGTGTTTGTTTTATGCATGGCTCTTCTGAACTGAATTCCTTTGTTAATGATCTTAATAGTACTTACTTTCTTAGACTTGCTGTTTATTTCTAGTGCTGGTATTGATTTCTTAGGTGTTCGCATTTTTAAGAACTGCAGCAGGGGTATGGAAACAAATATTTAGGAAATCATGTTGGAAAATAGCAAGTTACATAGAACTAGCATGCACCCCAGTTACACATCGTAATGTGTTAAAAGGGCAGTTGTTACGAACTTCAAGGTTGCATACTGATGAAATTAAACGGAATGAAAGTATGCATCTCTGTGTTGAGTTTTACAAGATGTTACAGATTTAAAGAGGTTGAGGATACTTTTAAATCAAGTTAGAATGCTGCAGACCGCACAAGGGAAATCATTCTGTTCTGATAAGGTGCATAATTTTGGTAAGAGACTGAATCATGCCTACAGATTACTTTTACCTATTCCAATGATATCCAGTATACCTGTATTATTATTAAAAAGAACTGGCTAATACTGATGGCCGATGGAGTTAGAAACGTTGTAGGGATGGCAACCTGGTTTTTATTTTAAGAATACAAAAAGTTTAAAGCTGAAGTTGTCTTATAGGAATGATGTTTTGACTGAGCCATGGAATTTATCAGTAAGGAGTACTGATAAATACCCATCCCTGTACTTATCCCTGTCGTGGCTGTAAAGCTTGTAGTTTTGCTTCTCAGGTTCCTTATTTTGTGCATCCCACTACTAACATTAAGTATGAATTTAAGTTTCATGCAGATTGTAAAAGTAGGCATTTAGTACATGTGGCAACCTGTAAGAACTGCCCTTGTTTTATGTGGAGATGACCAGAGAGTTTGAATGAGATGGTCTAAGAACATATAGGTGAAATTAGAAGAGATGTTAGTTTGTTCAAAGCATTAGTACAAAGTCCCATGCTGGTCATAGTATTTTATTTAAGATATTACAGTTGACATACAGCCACCTCCAACATTCTTGTATGACAAATAAAAAAAAAAAAAATAATAATGAATTAAAATGGATTTTGACTCTGCAGGTGATAGAAGCTATGGCCTGAATGAAAATACATCACTTGCCCCTTTCCTGAAAGCAAATAAGGTTAGGCATTAATTGGTTGCTATGATGACCAATTGTTTTATTGAGGTCACTTGTTTTTTTACGCAGGCACAAAAGGGATCTATTTGTAGCCCAAATGAAGAGCCTTTTCCACTTACTGGTGTAGACTTAGTGGAAGCCTTTTGTGAGTGTAGAAGTATTTTACGGACTGGGGAAGCAAGCCTGGCTATCTTGCTTGGGTTGGAAATGGAGAAACCAAGCAGTCAGCCTGAGGGCGTGAAGGTTCAGGTGCTGCATCCCCAAGGGGCGAGAGGAGATCCTGTCTTGGCTTCAGTATCTATGGAAGACATTTCAGATGAGACCCAGAGAAAAGGGAACCAAACCTAACAAGGCCAGAAGGGGGTAACGAGGATGACTGAGCTCTTCAGCCTGCTTGCCTTCTGGAGAAGCTTCGGGATCAGAGGGAGAGGGGGATAAGCATACAGGAGACCCAGGGGCCAATCATGGACTAGTGCATCCCTCGGAGACTCCCCGAGGGAGAATCAGAGTGACAAACTTGCTCCTTTGAGGGGAGAGGCAAAAAGGTCACAGCAAGGTTGACCCCAGCAATTGAAGATCATGCTCGCCAGGACTGATCTGCTGAGTCTGTCCGACAAGTCGTTGGCTTTCAGTGGAATATGCATTGCAACCACCAGATGGCGTAACAAAGATATTGTCCATTCCCACACTCTTACGGCCTCCCTGCACAAGGGGTACAAATGGGTTCCTCCTCCCCCCTGCACAAGGGGTACAAATGGGTTCCTCCTTGCTTGTTGACGTACCAAACATGCATGTTGTCAGTGTGAACTGCAACAGTCCCCAAGGGGACAGCATCCTGAAAGGCAACATTAGGAGAACTGCTCTAATCTCTAGAACACTGATACGCAACCTAGTCTCAATGGGGCCACGTGCCTTGAACCATCCTTCCATTGTAATGCCCCCCACCACAACTGGGAGGCATATGTGATCACTGTGGCTACGGGAGCATGGGGTTAAAAAAAAAACATCTGCCTAGAAGTTTGTCCAACTGAATCCGCCACCTGATGTGCTATTTGCAAATTGGAGTCAAGTTGATGGGACTGGATAGGAGCTGGTACAGAAGTAACCATTGTACTGCCAATATCCACTGAAGAATCTGCATGAAGAACCTTGCTAGAGGGACTAACAGAACTGCTGCTGACATGGATCCTAGGAGTTGTAAGACTAGTTTTGTGGGGGGGGGGGGGGACAGTAAAGTTGTGTACACTTACCATAAATGTCAATGAGTGTATTCACTGTTACAGTTATTACATTTGGGTAATCTGGTGGCAGGTTGCCCTCAGTCGGCCTGAATAACAAAGTCTTGGGTCCTGTGTCAGTTGCAGTCTCCTCTTCCATGACATCAGGTCATCAGGGGTATAAAACATGCAGCAGACACCATTTTATTCAGTTTTTCTTGCCCCAGATGGCAGGTGCACCCCGAAGGGGGAGCAAAAATACACACTATATATATATATATATATATATATATATATATATATATATATATATATATATATATATATATATATATATATATACACACACACACACATATACACACACATATACACACACATACACACATATACATACATATATATAAAAACAAACAGTAAATATATAAATGCACTTTTAAAAACAAACTTTACCTTCAACTAAAAGCAAATACACCCCAAAGGATTTTGAGTATAGTGAAGGAAAGAGAAAAGGTATAGAAGGGGGCATATGGAGGGTGGGTAACCCGGACTGCAACAGTGAATACACTCTAACATCTACATTTATGGCAATTGTACACAACTGTACTATGTTCGTGTTTCACTGTTGCAGTCATTACATTTGGGTAGAATCCCAAAGCTATGGATGGGAGGATGGAACTAAACAGCATTAGGAGCGGCTATAAGGCCCTGCAGGACTGCAGTGGCAAAACCTGCCCTGGATTTGTAGAAGAGAGGTAAATGATAATTCTTTGTGAAGGTATGCACATAGCTCCAAGTAGTAGCTTCTAGAATGTCTTTGGTTGGGACCCCTCTGAGATAAGCTGTTGAAGTAGAGGCAGTCCTGGTGGAATGTGATATGATCCCCTTATTCGCAGGTTTACCATGGTGTAAATAGCAGAAACAAATGCAGTGGCTTATCCATTTAGAAATAGTCTGCTTTGATATAGCCTTCCCCTCTGATCCTGCAGCAAATGCTACCAGTAACTGCTCAGGCTTTCTTATAGATTTGGTCCTATTTAAGTAGAATCTTAGTTGTCTGTGTACATCCAATAAATGCAGAATTCGCTCCCCCTTGTTCTGCGGATTTGGGTAAAATATTGGCAGGTGAATGGTCTGGATAAGAGCCACACTGAATACCACCTTAGGCATAAAAGAAGGATTGGTCCTGAGGGACATCCTGTCCGGGTAAAATATAATAAAAGGCTCCACTGCCATGAGAGCCTGTTGTTCTGAAACCCTTCTTGCTGAAGTGACTGCCAAAAGAAAAGCAGTTTTCCAAGATAGAAATTTTATATCCACAGTAGCTGCTGATTCAGAAGGAGGCAGGGTGAGTTTTTCCAGCACACAATTGAGGTCCCATGCAGGAGTTGGTGCTCTTCTGGGAGGCCTTAAATTTTTGGCCCCTCTAAGATGCTGTTTAAGCAGTGGGTGAGAAAAGATTCCTCTGCATCACAATCCTCATAGGGTGGAATAGAAAATTCTTGATAAGAAGAGGAATCAGAAGAAATGGAAACCTGATCTGAAGATTCATAATCAGTGCCTTGCCTAGGCCGCTTAGCAGGGGGGGGTTAGGAACCCCTGATCAAGGTAATTAAATACTCAGCCATTTTGATAATCTGTTTTTTAGGCATAGGGGCCTGAGCACGTGGCTCATGCATCAGTTTTTTTACACATTGTTTTTGACCTTGTTTTTGTTGCCGGCATAGGTTTAATATAAAAATGTTCAGGCCTGAAAACATCCTCAGAAGCTGGTGCCTGCTCAGCGGCTCCGGACCCATCCAAGGGAGAGACATCCACGGGTTCAATACCTTGAGAATCTCGCTGCATACCGGACTCCAAATGGGTCTTGGTAGAGGCCTGCGACTCAAAAGTAGCAGGTATCAGGGGCTGCGAAAATGCCTCACCGAGTACCGGTGAACTGGCGACTGGCTTAGGAGAAGCTTAGTCTGTTTTGGACCTCGACGATCCGTCTGTCTTTCTTTGCATTTTTATAAACTCCGGTAGTCAGATTGCTAACCGACATTTCAGGATAATTAAATCTTGAACCAAAATATTTAGAAACAAAAATATATCGATGCTTAATACTGCATTGGTTAAATCTAGCACAAAACCAACAGCAAGGCAAGTTGTCATCAGGGCCTAGGCAAGGAATGCAGTACAAATGAAAATCCTTACGAGGTATTTGCTTCCCACAAGTAATGCAATTATTAACTTGTACTGACATCGGTAAGGAGCAAGAAAAAGTTTCCCCAACGGGGTACTTAGCTTTAGTTTGAAGACTTTGGTTCTGAAATTTGAATAAGAAAATTTCAGGCGTCGGCCGAATGGCACTTGCGAACTGCTTCTGCTTTGGGCACCGTGCGGCAAGAAAGACTGAATAAAATGGCATCAGCTGCATGTTTTATACCCCTGATGACCTGACGTCATGGAAGAGGAGAAAGCAACTGATGCAGAACCCAAGACTTTGTTATTCAGGCCAACTGAGTGCAACCTGCCAGCAGATTACCCAAATGTAATGACTGCAACAGTGAAACACGAAGAACATTGGGGCAATAACAATTCCTGGATTTGATTCCTCAATGTTCCTACGTGGTGCAAGGGAAAGGAAGCTATTAGATCTCTCGTGATCAGCTGCATTCCTATGAATCTACGAATTCCAGGTTCTGCACTGGCGTCAGGTTGGATTTTAGGCTTATAGTGATACCCAGGGAGTGTGAAAGCTGGATTAAGTAATCTCTAGCTTGGATAAGTTGATTCCTTGGGGCAATAAGGAGGCAATCGTCTAAGTATGGAAACACCCAAAACCCTTAGAGTCTCATGTAAGTTGCTATGACTGCCATGCATTTGGTGAACACCTAGGGGGGGTGCTGTGGTGAACCTAAAGGGCAGTGCTCTGAACTGGAAATGATCGGCTCCCAGTCAAAAGCACAGGTAAATCCTAAGACTGCCTGTCTATTTTGATGTGATAGTATGAATCCTCGAGACCTATTGGGCACATCCAGTCATCCTTGTGCAACAATGGCTAGATGGACTCAACGGTAACCATTTGGAACCTTTACTTTTTACATAATAATTAAACTTGCTTAGATCCAGAATGGTTCTTAGTTACCCTGTCTTTTTGGCATCCCCTGAAAACCTGCTCCTCTGACTTGGACAAGAGAAGGAAACACCTTTTCTTGCATGAAGGAGGCAGCAAGGAAAAGCAGAGTTCCTCAGCAAATCTCAGTAAATCTTCCCTGTCCACAGAAATGATACACTGAAAGGTTCTCTCAACAGGAACATATTTCCCAGGAAACTCCCTGGGAAATGGACTCCTAACAGGTATACTAGTCCCAGATTCAGGTTCTCTATCCAGGCTAAATGAAGAACCTTCACCTGCCCCTTCCCCTGACACCAACAGGGTTTCTCCATTGCCCACCAAAGGCATTCCCACAGCCATAGAGGACATGACTATCCCCAATCTTTTGTGGACTGAATCTGGAACACCAAGAGGATTGAGAGAAAGAGAGAAGCAGTTTGAAGAAATGACCACAACAAACCGCTCACCAGCAGTTGAGGCAAAATGGAATCTGGTCCGACACCAATAAACTCCCTGAACAACTTTTTTGTAGACAGGGGAAAGTTAAAGGGGAGATTTGAGGTCGTTCCACAAGTAAGCCAATAGTAAGACCACAAAGTCAGATACTGGAACATTTAAGAGGAGTCAGTAAAACGTATGGCAGAGAACAAGTGGTATTCAAGTAAGTTACAGAGTCCACCACAAGCACAGCATCCTGCCCCCCAAAAAAACAAAACCTGACTAAAATTATGTCAAAAAAAGGCCAGCCACACAAGTCCTACATACCTGTAACAGCACAGTTTTAGACACACTACATTACAGGTATTCTGGTAGTAGTGCCCTGCTACCCTCCTCTGACAGTCTACTAAAGCTCACACTCACACACACACTCACACACACACTCACACACACACTCACACACACACTCACACACACTCACACACACACACTCACACACACTCACACACACACACTCACACACACACACTCACACACACACACTCACACACACACACTCACACACACACACACACACACACACACTCACACACACACACACTCACACACACACACACTCACACACACACACACACACACACACACACACACACTCACACACACACACTCACACACACACACACTCACACACACACACACACACTCACACACACACACTCACACACACACACTCACACACACACACACACACACACACACTCACACACACACTCACACACACACTCACACACACACTCACACACACTCACACACACTCACAAATATATACATCAATAAAGGCCATGGGGCAGTGCTCCATAGTAATCCAAACTATATACACAAAAAAGGGGGATGATGGGTGGGTATTGCCAGTAAGGTATGTGTTCTACAATCATCTCCTGTTACAGTTAAAGCAGGACTTATACAAGTGTACTAGAAATCAACAGTCTTACTGGCATTCAGATGGATTTCCAAAGCTTATCCTTCCACCTCCTAGGTAAGGTAAGGTAAGGGTCCAGGAGCCAATGAAGAATGCTCCTAGTGAAGCCTGCTATGGATCTAGAAAAGGCATCAAGCTTGTAGTGCTTTATAAAGATATGGACAGATACCAAGTTGCTGTCTCTAGAATACTTAGAGTCCGCTCCTTTCTAATAAGTCACAGAAGAGGCAAAGGTCCTGGTGGAATGCTCTTTCACCTTGTCTGGATTTGCCTTGCCATGGTGGATGTAAAAAAATACCAGAGGACAACTCCTATGTAAATCAAACTGCACAAGGGTCACTCGTTCCAGAGATTTTAACCTAGCCTCCGACATGAACAGATGATGTTGGAGAGAGTTAACATCTCCTAGAAACTGCCACTTCTCTGGAACAAGCTTCCAATTCATGTCAAACACCGCCCCATCCCTGATGCTCTTTAAATGCAACCTAGATCAATGGATAGATAACTACAAATTCACTCCTGGGGCGGGGCCTATGTCTCTCCTAGAGATGGAAAGTTGGTATTAACTACCATAGACTCCTACCTCTGAACTTCACTCACCTAACAGACGACTGGGGCAACTCAGGATAAATATGGCTAGGCTTGTAAGGGCTCTAGGGCCATTAGCCTAGTAACCTTCTGTGAACCTTGGAGACAAACTGACCCTCATTTGCTACTGTCCATGAAATAGGCTTTTAGCCTTCTGAAGGGTTTTGTTCAGTCAAGGGGTATATGAGCTACAGGTTCACATCCAAGGCATAAAGTATCCTCTCTCTTTTATACTTTGGTTATGGGAAGAATACAAGTACGTTGACAAGCTGACCATGAATTCTAAGACCAATTTCAGAGTGAGAAGTTGTCCCACCATGACAGCTTGCATTTCAGAGACTCACCTTGCAGATGTCAGAGCAATAAGCAAAAGTTTTCCACATTAAGAGTTTCAGATCAGCCTTAGCAGTGCGTTGGAAAGGTGCCAAGGTCAATTCTTCCAAAAGATAGTGGAGATCCTATGAAGGAGGAATTTACTTGAGGGACATGCAGTGCTCCTTTCATGAACTGTTTTACCAAAACAGATGAAAGAGGGGGATTCATTGACAAATGGGCAGAGATGGATGCTAAATGCACCTCAATGGACTAAGATAATCAATCCTGAAGAATCTCACAAATATTTCAAGACCTCAAGACACTATTTATGCTTAGTTGCCACTTAGAAAGCCTCATCCACTGTAAGCATAAGATTTTCTATTAGCAGGTTTTTTGGCCTCCTTCAATACCTGCTGCACATTCCCCATGAAACAAATACATACACTGAGTCAAGATTGGATCATCCATGCTGTCAGATGTAGTTGCTTCTAACTGGGGTGCACTAGTCACACATTCTCAGGGGTGAAGAATTTTGTGGCAATTGCCATTGGCCAGTACCATTACAAGGAAGAGCCAAGATTGCCTCAACCAGTAGGGTGTCACTGCAATGATCTCTGGCATTTGTTTCTGAATCTTCAGAAATATATTGTCAATCAGTGGAAACGCATGCAGGAACATTTCTGTCCAAGGGAACAAGAATGAGTCTGCCCTCCAAGCTTAGCTGCAAGGATGCCTAGATCAGAATTACTCCAGCTGTTTTAAAAGAGGTGAGCAGATCTATTTCAAGTGTTCCCCACATACAGACTAGATCATGGAACACCAGTGCCTTCAGTTGCCACTCATTTGGGTCTGCCCAGGATTTGCTTAGTCTGTCTGCCAAAGCATTTTGCTCTGATGGGATGTATGATGCCAGAAGTCACAATGCTGTAAATCTAGCTCCCAGGCCATCACTACCAACTGGCACAGAGTATGACCTCCTACCCCCATGTTGTTGAGGTACCACATCTGAGGTGCTGCCCATAACCAAAACAGGAGCCAGAGTCCATAGGTGGTGAAGGACTTTCAAAGGTGTGGATCACTGCCACTATTTCCTTGATACTGATGTGCTTCCATGCATCCTTGGGAGTCCAAGCGGCCTGTATTTGTACTCCCACTGACAGCTCCCCAAGTGACGTTGGACAAGTCTGTCTGGAAAGATGGCACTGGAACAGGTCGGAAAAACAAAAGTCCTGAACCGATAATCATCTGTGACCTCCACCATTGTAACTCTCATCTGATGAAGGGCAGCAGTGGCAACTTGGATTCCATGGAATGTAGGTACTGGGGCCATCAATTTCTTATGTACCACTGAATTTTCCTCATGTGGGAAAGGTCAGTGGTATGAGAATCATGGATGCCATTAGTCCTAGAATTTTTAGGAATTCTCTTCCAAAGGCAATGTCCCTCCTGGAGAATCCCTGAAACATAGTATGGTAGGACAGGACCTTGTCTTCAGGAAGAAATATCATTCTTTTGTCCGTGTTGACCAAGTACACCAGAAGAGGAGTCTTGTGAGGGTGTCTGCCACAACATCAAGGTTCAACTTGAACCCTAGCTGAAGAGCAAGGTTGAGACAAATTTACCTCACCTGCAGCACCAGTATTATGCATCTTTATAGCTCCTGATCCCACTTCTTTTTAAACCTTCTTGTATGTGTGTATTTTTTACATGCATCCTATGTCACTATATTGCATCATTTAGTTATTTCTTTAATCTTAAATCACTATTCATGAAATCTACGTGGAGCCTGCAAATGGTCAGATATGATTAGTGCTCTACCCCATAATTAAATAAAAATCTAAGTTACAACCATAGCCTAAACAGCTTAATGGAAGCCAAAACAGTGGTGTTAAAAGATCACCCTGGAATGTCCCCCTTGGATTTTAACCCTTAGGGAATAATTTACTCTATCATGACTCCGCTGTAAAGTAGTCTGTCAATTTTTCATTGTCACTACTACTTAATCAGTGCAGAGCATATCCTATACATCTGTAAGCATCCCATAATTCAAAGTAAAATGTTGTCAAATACTTTTTTTGTAATTTATACATTATATTCTCAAGTTCTACCTCTTTTTACAACTCTCTATTTAAATTTAGCTTACAGTATATAATCCTTTGTTCCATACAATGTTCTTTTATTACCTTTTTTTCTGCTGCTAGGATTATTTTTTTTCTTTTAACTATAAACTGTGCATCTATTCCAGTATACAAAGTTATATACTGACAGAAGGCAAGTTATTGGTCTACAGTTCTCAGGATGACTTGCAGGTTTAACTCTTAAAAGACTACTTCTGTTAGCCAAGACTGAGGTCTGTTATTTCACCAAGTGCATATAAATACTGTTTTATTCTGAGCTAAATTACTGCAAAGGTTTTAATACCTTTACCCAAAAGTTGAGTACTTCATCAGGATATGGGGTTTTCTAATTTGGAGTCTTTCTTAAATTGTCAATTTCTCTAAATGTTACTTAATTCCATTGCATATCCTCAAAATTAGTATTTAATACTTTAAACTCTTCTATACTTTAAATTCAGCATGTTTTTATGTTGTACAGCGTCTTCAAAAAAATACTTTCCTAAAATATATTGGTTTCTTTTTCTACAGCTATTTTATTTCCTGGTTTTCCATACATTGTTTTTGGCTAATCAATGAATTTGAATTCATTGTTTTGTACTCTTACATATTTTCACAACAGTTTCTTTTTCTACATTTTTTCTAATGTTTCATAGCTATTTACCAAGATATTGAGCTGTGGCGTTCTAAAAGAAGCCCAGCCTTACATTCCCATTTTGCCCTTATTTTTGCATACGAACAGAGATGGGCCAAACAAGAACATGTTGAAACATTAACATGCTTCCCCTATCCATGGGGGACAGTGGTGCTAATCCAGAGGTGAACTTGAGGTTATCCATCCATTTGTTCAAATTACACATGGATAAAGTATAAGTACATTGCTTTACGTGGAGTGAGGTCTGTTCCACAGAAGTGGTATTCTCTGTGATGCAAACATATCCCTCAAACCTGTTCTATTTTGCAAAATATATCACTTGAGTGGGTGTTTATAATAGCACCAAACTTACAAACGTATAATAGGTCTGACAGATTATGATCTGCTGAAGTTCTATAGTTAAGGCACAGGACACTTCTCAGTAGCGTGTATGATACTAAGAGGGACAAGGGTTTGAGACTGTCTGCAGAGTTTTTAAAATTGAGGCCCCTAATTTTTTTTTCCAGTCAAGAAGGAGTGTAGTCATTTTAGATGCAACAAGTGTTTGGACAGGTAAATACCATAAGAGGAATTGTATTTAATGTTTGGCCTAATGAATGCTGAGCAAAGTGGAGCAATTACATCCCTGGATCTGTAGACAATACCTTTCCTGTGTGATGAGAAAGGACTTCCTTACAACAGTGGATACATAGTGATCAAAGTACAGTTCATAGTCTACATGCATTTCCAAATCTGTTACTACCGGATCTATTTTCATGGGTACGATATCAATGTGACAGAAGGGGAGATGTGCTTGCCACATGATATGATTTAATGCAAAGACATTTCATTTTTTAGTAGATGTATTTGACGTCAACTACTTTTTCGGGGTAGGCTGCATCTTGGGTGTCCTATGGGGAATTTATGAAAGCACCAAGTCTGCAGTCATCTGCAACTTGATCATCCAAAGACCTTCAACATTAGCTTTGATCTCCATATAGTAAACACCTAAGAGGACTGGCCTAAGGACTGAAACAATAAGTTATATACTCACCATAACATTACATCTGTGTTCATTTTCATTCTTCAACTGATTGATGGGTCTTAGATCAAACGCGGCCAATTCCTCCAAATCATGAGATCCAGCTCTTGAGCTCCTCCTTTACCCATAATGCCCTGCCAACCTATACCTCAGATAAGGTTTCCTGCCCTTAGCAGACAATTAATAATGCCTTAAAAGACCTTACAAAATGTATAGATTAAAGTAACAGAATTGAGGCTCAAACAAGAGATCACAATTCCCAAGCAATATCCCTTAGGTCTTTCCAGTAACATTATTGTGAGTACATAACTTTTCTAATGTTGTCATTTACATTCATTTCTGAACTCATGGCTATACGAACCTTGAGTGGTCCTCATGGAAGGATATTTTGGAGTACTGTGGAGCCAAAAGCAGCTCTGTGCATAGACAACATCCAATTTGTAATGACCAATAAAGGGATGAGCACTGGACCAAATGGCAGCTGCACAAATGTAATCTACAGAAGTTCTTGACCAAAAGGTTGAGGAAACTGCCACAGACCTTTTGGAATGAGCTCTAGTGGGTTTAGGCAAAGACTGCCTTTTTTTACTATAGAAAAAAAGATATGCAAATCAGTTAATCATTTGACCAGAGTGACTTTGGAAACTGGCATGCCAAATCTTTTAGGTGAGGACGACAACATTTTTCAGTCTTACAGAAATCTTTGGTCCAGTGGAGATAAAAAGATGTCTATGCACATTGAAAAGATGGAGTATGTACTCTCCCATACTTGAAAAAAATTTGGAAAGAAAACTTGGAGTTTAATGACATGGGTTGATATTAGACTCAAACTGCCTTAGGCAAAAAAAAAAAAAAAAAAAAAAAAAAAGACTGGTTGGTCCATAAGGAAACCCGGTCTTTGTAGAAAACCAGGTAGAGAGAGTTGGAAGACAGCCTGGAGTTTGGATACTTATCGAGCTGATGTAACTGCAACTATAAATGTGTTTTTCCAAGATAAAAACGTAAGGCCTTACCTATGCTGAAAGTTCAAAGGGGCCTCGAGTCAGTCCTTGATGCAGTGGATAGTTAAATCTCTCAAGGAGGAGTAGTAGCCTTTACAGGATGCCCAAGCAAAAAAGCTCATTTGAGAAAGACACTGCATAATCCAGAAGCAGCTAAGGAAGAATTAATTTTCATCTAGATGGAAATTTAAGACGGCAGCCAGCTGAACTTTAATAGTAGAAAACTAACCCCTTCATTGAAAATTGAAGCAAAAAACTCAAGTACAGCTGAGTACAGGGGCAGAAAAGGGTCCAAACCTCTCTTAAGGGCCCAAGAAAGCAAATCTCTTCCATTTACTTTTGTAAACTTTTAGTAGAAACCTTTGGGGAAGATAATAAAATATGATGGACTAGAGAGGAAAACCTGGGCTGTCTAGCAATCAGAACTGGAGAAACCATGCGGTCAATTTGAGGTCGGTTATGTCCAGATGAGTCAACCCTGTCAGGTGAGACAGGAGGTTTGTATTGGGATTTAGCATCTAAAAATATTTTTCACTTTTTTAGAGCATAAAGCATATCATGACCACAGCCAGCAAATCATATGACACCTATGAATAAAAGTTTAAGTTTTAAAATAACTAAAGATTTTGCTGCTGTATTTGTACCAATACATGTTTAATCGTAACAGTACTATTAAGACCTGGTTCAGGGTCTGCAGTCAGCCTGACAATCCATTCATACTCTTCATTCTCAGATTAATATCACCCCCTCTAATTGCTCTTACTACTACATCTATGACCATAAATTTAAAGGAGTGAGGAGTCCGTTCACACAATGTCTACTTAGGGCATTTTTCTAATTTTTTACGTACATCTGACTTGTGTTCTATAATATGTTCTTTGAATTTCCTTGTGGTTTTACCCATGTAGAATGATGGGCACCCTACACAAGTGGCAAGATACACTACATTTACAGAGTTACAAGTATCTGACGCACAAAAATAACATTTCTTTGTTCTAGGGTGTAGACCCACTTCACTACCCCTTCCTATTACATCATTATAGCAGCTCAGCTACAATTCAAATAACTAAATGCCCCATTCTTAACTCCTAGCTGACGCCTAACTGAAGCTTGAAAATCTTTATCAAGTTGCTCATATGTCTATAAGAAAAGTATGGTTTACCATCAATTAATGAACGTAATTCCGGGGATGCTTGCAGAATCACCCAATTCTTTTGTATAATTGTCTTCAACTCTTCTGTTCTAACATTATGTCACATACCTGATCTTATTTTTATTCCTCCTATCATCATTACTACTATATGGTTGCCATGGTACGTCTACTTGTTCCTGCATCGAAAATATAGGTGCTAAAGTAGTTCTTTCTGCTTTGACTTCTTATTTTTGTTCTCATTCACATTATATCTACTTGTATGAAACTCTTTTTTCATCTCTTCCATTTGTTCCTCAAAATTTTACATTATCTGTATTCAATTTACTCACTCTACCCATCTGTGCCTTTATTATACCTTTAAATACATGAGGAGCATGCATGCTTTGTCTATGTATATATCGACTAACATGTACTTCTTTCTTAAATATACTAGTCTCAAATCTGTCCATTCTTTTCTCCAGATGTACATCTAAAAGTATTACACTATTCTAAGAAAGTTAACTTAGTTTGTGGTGTTACCCAGGTATGTGACATACTCCAACAATTCCCCTACTCCCTTTCCATATAAAGAAGCAATCATCCACAAACCTTTGATATTGCTCCACCTTTTCATTCAACTTGTTATACCCACGGTGCATATACTTCTCCCACAGATGTAATACCAAGTTAGCATACGTTTGCCACAGATGTTCCCATGGCCACCCCAGTTAGTTGTAAATAGGGTTCATCAATGTTTTTAGAAGTGTTTTAGCAATGAGAAAGGGAGCATTCCCAAAAGCTTTTCTTTTATTAATAAAGTGAACTTGACATTGGAACTGTTCTACTATAAAATAGCCAAGTTTGTCTCCAACATGTCAACTCGCACACATCATTGCCTGGCCATTAAATCTATAAACTGGTTTGAGTTCCCTCATTACCTACATTACTCCCAACTTACTCTCACCCACAAACTACTAAATAATCCAAACGACTGCCCATCCCCTTCAAACTACAATACACATACCCCTACTCGGCATCTTGGTCCTCTAATACAACTCTTAACCATTAACTAAACCCAACAAAAGAGCTGGGCAAGGTCTCATCTCCCATGCCATTGCCAAACTTTGGAATGCACTCCCTCTCTCCATTACCAAACTAGACCGTTTAAAAACATTTAAAATTTGCACTAAAAGAACACTCTCAATAACCTTGTTTGTTCTTGTAGTCATATGATTAAAGTACCTTAAATGTTTTGGCCACTAAACACTACAAATACTTCTACTAACATAATATAGTTGCAATTTATACTGTCTTCATATCCAGTCTCTCTTGTTTTCTTCATTTCTGTGGCTGAATAAACAGAACTGATTAAACAGTATTCTCTCAAACAGAATTACTAAAACTGAACACAGTGGGTTTATTTTCTTGTATTGTATACTTTTCTTGTATATCTACTTCAGTTTGTATTGTGTAAACACTGACTTTCAAACTTCAGCTGATGTTATGTAAAAACTTGTGATTGTATGGAACTTTTCTCCCCGGGCCTCCGCTGAAAATGGGTTGTTGGGCCCAGTGGACTTTCCCAGCCAACAAATGTTAATAAATCATCACTATACAACCACTAACTAATCTACTTAAAATAATCTACTTAAACTAGCTACCTAATAACCACACAGAAAAAGAAAACTGTGCAACTGCAATAAACTTGAGAAAAAAATTCTCTCAGTAGAAGGTGACCAGAATAAATAACTTTTATAAATATTTTATGAGCGCCTTCTCAACATGTCTGACATCAAATGGCAAACAAGATATCTGAGGTACTAGGGTGGAGTTCAGGGAATTATGGATAAGGGAGAAGTCAGAGCCCTGGAAACATGGAAGCTTACAAATCAGTGGAGAGTTCAGATCCAGTTTCAAAAAACCCATATGTTGAAGCTGATGAAAATAGGCAACACTGGATCTACATTTCATGGCATGCTTGTAGATTTACATACCCTTTCTTTTAAAGGCCTATCCAACACCTCAGTGACCCTTGCCCTCAATATGCCAAGAATCTCACCCTGATAAATAAGCATTTGGCAGTTTGCTGTCCTTAACACCAATGTGGAAGGAGCGTACAATTTCTTCCCCATCAGTATTCACTGAGAGCATACAGATTCCAGATATCAGGTTATACCCTTAACAGCTTTTATGGATATTTAAAGACATCGTGGACCTTATCAAATCTGTCCTTTGAAAAGGAGCAGGTGGGCTGGGAGTTTCTCAAAAAAACACAGTCAAAAGGATTGAACCCTTACAAACCTTAAGAACTATGGGAATGCTCATTTTCAGTTTCTCCATGTCTACATCAAAGTAATGCTTTTCAGACTCCCCCGCTAGAGGTAATCCTGTATGACATTTAGATTTAAGATGGACTAAAAGAAGCGCCCTCCAGAGAACAGGTTACACAGAAATAGTTACCTTATCTGTACTGTAACCCACAGATGGGGAAATTTTAAAAGAAAGTCTCCCATTCCATTTCAGAGTTAGAAGACACTGAAGAGGTAGACACATCCTTTCTTTGGTAGGACAGGATCATGGACATACAAGGCTGTGGTGCAGAACAGTGAAAGCCTCATGACATACATTTAACAAAGCTCCTTTAATAACATGTCATATAGGCTAGTGATCATAAGGATGGTGCCTGGTCCTCAATCTGGACTACCTGAATGACAAAAGCAAATATCCCACTTGCCCATCTTCAATAAAATGGTAAGCCTACATAAACTTACACAAAAGCTTGAGGGGTCACTACCAAGATTTGAAAGCAGCAAACATCTTTTCCAGATGCCAGGAAATCAGATTCTGGCCTAGGAATTTCAGGATTAGCTCCTGAAGCATGTACAGTAAAAAGGTACAATGCCACTGCTGGTCTCGAAAAGGGATCAAGAGAGGATGGGAGCCATAGGTAAAAAAAAAAAAAAAAACAATTACAAACTGTGGGTGCACAAGGCATCCAAACACCCACAAAAAATGATGCAGTTAAAGACCTCTAGTTCTTTGTTTACCATCTCTAATTGGTTTAATTATTCTAAGCTTTCTAGGTTTTGAGTCACTGGTTAAAGAACAGGTTGCATGCACCTATGCCACAATTTTTATTGTCTATAAATAAGCTTTCAAATGTTTAGCTCAATTCAATATCATCTGTCTGGAAAAGGCAAACATCCCTCTGGCCAAATTCCAGGGATAATGATTCAGAGTCATCCCCATGATGAATTTCTACAAAACACAAAAAGCAAACTAATGAATTCTACAAAAGATTTTGAGAGCAACTACAAACAGATACCAGACATTTTCTGTTTTACTAGAGAAACTGGATTAATTTTTAAAACACCTTTATTAAATCAATTAAGACCTAGGCAAACATACATTAACAGAAAAGAAAACCGTTTTAACATTTTCCATTTAAATGCAATAATCATATTGTTTGCTACTATCAGTTTAGCATTACAAAAATTGCTGTATTCCTGCTTTTCCTTAAATCTCAAACCTCCTCTGAACATTTTTCTGCATGTATTGTTCCCGCAATTTCCATTTACTACTTTGTAATTTGCTCCTTCCTTTTGGCTCCTTCCTTTTTCTAAAAATTCCTCTTCCAGTTCTTTTCTCTCTTTTATAATATTCAATACCTGAAATACAGTTGGTGTAGACTGATTTTCATTTTCCAGTAATTGCTTTTTTGGCAGCCAACAGAATTAAACTTGAGGCCTTACTATGTCCAGGCAATTTAGATCCTGTATCTCAGCTCAAAAGAATCCCTTGCTTACAGCCATTTGCTCACCCAATATTTCAGATACAGTATTCTGTAGGGAATTTTTAATATCTGCCAACTCATACTCCCTGAACATAAATTCCTGGTTACCTCTCTTCTCAATGACCCCTTCAATGTCGGATATCTACCAGAGGAAAAAGTCTGACATCTGCCTGTGGTATAAAAGTACCTGTGCAAGCACTTCCAAGCAAATACCTTAAACCTTCTGGACTTGGCTACATACTTGGCAGCCATACATATGTCTTCCCATTGTTTTCTTGTAAATTGCTTTTCCAGTCTCTTTCCATTCCTTTTTAGCTTCCGATTTTTATAGTTACCATGCAATATTTTGTGTGCCCTAAGTATCGCTTTTTAACAGTTGATTCTAGTATTAATTCAAGTAAAAACTCTACCGAGCAGGTCACCTAAAATTTCCCCCAACCTTTTCTCATTGCCTGAACTCTCGAGATCAAGCGCTGGTAAGTGAAGGTAGTCTCTATCCTGCAATACCAATGTTTTTCTTGGCCTCATCCCACTATTACTATACCTGTTTGAGTTGTATGCTCCCAGTACATTCTATCCCAGTCTTGCCTATTTTCTGTACTCCTTGCAGTCATCCCTATTGGTAAAATCTCCTTTTTCCACTGTTGTCATTGGCTTAGTTCTTACAATACAGGTTGCTACTTTATGAAGATAATATTCTGCATGGTGGTTAGTTTCCCTAAGGATCTGCATCCAAATTTTAACTCTCCTAATTCTTGAACTTCTCCCTCACTTCATCACCGTCATCCCTTTTCACTTTGAATTATAGCCTTTTGCTTGTGTTAGGCATTCGAGCCTTAACTGTGCAACTCAAATATCACTTTAAATCAGGCAAACCTAAACCACCTTGTTCTATTGGATCAACTTATCACACTCTACTCTTGCCATCTTTCCTTCCCAATATATTCGTTCAATTCTTTATTATTGTCCACAGCTTCACCTCAGGTTAAGTATGCCCAACCTACATACAAGACTAAAAGGACTAAACATTTTAACTGCTTGTACCTTACTATCCATAAGAGAGTTAGTTTCTCAATTTTTGTACCATCCTTTGTTTTGTCTCTTACCTTGTATCCTTACCTGCCATGACATAAGCCTTTTTAAATCATACTATTAAATGCATCATCATATTATGTCCCCATAAATATGGGTATTGCTGAACCCATTCATGTGTGGGTACACAGTTTATGGCTATAACCTTTGTTTTAACCTCATTAATTTTAAATCCCCAAATGAAATGAACTGTCTCAGAATGTTCCATGACATTTTATGTCCTTTTCTGGATTTATCAGGTACATAATATCTACAAATACAGCCAAATTTTCTTAATCATTTCAATTATATCCTTATATTTTGAGTCCCTTCTTTTCTTTGCCAGTGGCTCTAAATATAAAGCAAATAACGGGGAAAAAGTGAACCCCTGTCTGGTTCCTCTGTTCAGATCTTATCAGAGGAACCCCCTCCCCAACTTTAATTCTTGCCTCCGATCTATCATATATCCTAATTAACCTCATTACTGTATCACAGAATGCAAATGTTTCCAATGCCCTATTCATAATAT